>NC_057810.1:451828065-452128065 GCF_018294505.1 Triticum aestivum | reverse complement strand
CTTAGTCCTGATAGTTTTCGCATATCTATGTTGTAGATCAATGGCCCGTACTACCGTTCCCTTGAATTTTAATGTGTTCCTAGAGAAAGCTAAGTTGAAAGATGATGGTGGCAACTACACGGACTGGGTCTGTAGCTTGAGGATTATCCTCATTGTTGCACATAAGAATTATGTCCTTGATGCACCGCTAGGTGAAAGGCCTGCTGCAGGAGCAGATGCTGATGTTATGAACGTCTGCCAAGCTCGATCCGATGACTACTCAATAGTTTAGTGTGCCATGCTTTACGGATTAGAATCGGGACTTCAAAGACATTTTGAACGTCATGGACCATATGATATGTTCCAAGAGTTGAAGTTAATATTTCAAGCAAATGCCCGAGTTGAGAGATATGAAGTCTCCAACAAGTTCTATAGCTGCAACATGGATGAGAACAGTTCTATCAGTGAACACATACTCAGAATGTCTGGGTATCATAACCACTTGACTCAGCTGGGAGTTAATTTTCCAGATGATAGTGTTATTGATAGAGTTCTCTAATCACTGCCTCCAAGCTACAAAGGCTTCGTGATGAACTATAATATGCAGGGTATGGATAAGACAATTCCCGAGCTCTTTTCTATGCTCAAACCTGCAGAGGTAGAAATCAAGAAGGAGCATCAAGTGTTGATGGTTAACAAGACCACTAGTTTCAAGAAAAGGGCAAAGGAAAGAAGGGGAACTTCAAGAAGAATGTAAAGCAAGTTTCCACTCCCGGGAAGAAGCCCAAGTCTAGACCTAAGCCTGAAACTGAGTGCTTCTACTAGAAAGGGATTGGTCACTAGAAGCGAAACTGCCCCAAGTATTTGGCGGATAAGAAGGATGGAAAAGTGAACAAAGGTATATTTGATATACATGTTATTGATGTGTACCTTACTAATGCTCCTAGTAGTGCCTGGGTATTTGATACCGGTTCGGTTGCTCATATTTGTAACTCGAAATAGGGGCTACGGATTAAATGAAGATCGGCTAAGGACGAGGTAATGATGCACGTCAGGAATGGTTCCAAGGTCGATGTGATCGCCGTCGGCACGCTACCTCTACATCTACCTTCGGGATTAGTTTTAGACCTGAATAATTGTTATTTGGTGCCAGCGTTGAGCATGAACATTATATCTGGATCTTGTTGAATGCGAGACGGTCATTCATTTAAATCAGAGAATAATGGTTGTTCTATTTATATGACTAATATCTTCTATGGTCATGCACCCTTGAAGAGTGGTCTATTTTTGTTGAATCTCGATCATGGTGATACACATATTCATAATATTGATGCCAAAAGATGCAAAGTTGATAATGATAGTGCAACATATTTGTGGCACTGCGTTTCAGTCATATTGGTGTAAAGCGCATGAAGAAACTCCATGTGGATGGACTTTTGGAATCACTTGGTTATGAATCATTTGATGCTTGCGAACCATGCCTCATGGGCAAGATGACTAAAACTCCATTCTCCGGAACAATGGAGCGAGCCACTGACTTATTGGAAATAATACATACCAATGTATCCGATCCGATGAGTGTTGAGGCTCGCGACGCGTATCGTTATTTTCTGACCTTCACAGATGATTTGAGCAAATATGGGTATATCTACTTAATGAAACACCAGTCTGAAACATTTGAAAAGTTCAAAGAATTTCAGAGTGAAGTGGAGAACCATCATAACAAGAAAATAAAGTTTCTACCATTTGATCGCAAAGGCGAATATTTGAGTTATGATTTTGGCCTTCATTTAAAATAATGTGGAATAGTTTCACAACTCACGCCGCCTGGAACACCACAGCGTAATGGTGTGTCCGAATGTCGTAACCGTACTTTATTAGATATGGTGCGATCTATGATGTCTCTTACCGATTTACCACTATCATTTTGGGTTTATGCATTAGAGGTAACTGCATTCACTTTAAATAGGGCACCTTTTTAATCCATTGATATGACACTGTATGAACTGTGGTTTGGCAAGAAATCGAAGCTGCCATTTCTTAAAGTTTGGGTTTGCGATGCTTATGCGAAAAAGCTTCAGCCTGATAAGCTCGAACCCAAATCGGTGAAGTGCGTCTTCATAGGATACACAAAACAAACTGTTGGGTACACCTTCTATCACAGATCCGAAGGCAAAATCTTTATTGCTAAGAATGGATCCTTTCTAGAGAAGGAGTTTCTCTCGAAAGAAGTGAGTGGGAGGAAAGTGGAACTTGATGAGGTAATTATACCTTCTCTCGAATTGGAAATTAGCTCATAACAAAAATTCGTTCCAGTGATGCCTACACCAACTACAGAGGAAGCTAATGATAATGATCATGAAACTTCAGATCAAGTTACTACCGAACCTCGTAGGTCAACCAGAGCATGTTCCGCACCAGAGTGGTACGGTAATCCTGTTCTGGAGGTCATGTTACTAGACCATGACGAACCTACGAATTATGAAGAAGCGATGATGAGCCCAGATTCCGATAAATGGCTTGAGGCCATGAAATCTGAGATAGGATCCATGTACGAGAACAAAGTGTGGACTTTGGTTGACTTGCCCGATGATCGGCAAGCCATAAAGAATAAATGGATCTTCAAGAACAAGACTGACGCTGATGGTAATGTTACTGTCTACAAAGCTCGACTTGTCGCGAAAGATTTTCAACAAGTTAAAGGAGTTGACGACAATGAGACTTTCTCACCCATAGCGATGCTTAAGTCTGTCTGAATCATGTTAGCAATTGCCACATTTTATGATTATGAAATCTGGCAAATGGACATCAAAACTGCATTCCTTAATGGATTTCTCAAAGAAGAGTTGTATATGATGCAACCAAAAGGTTTTGTCAATCCTAAAGGTGGTAACAAAGTGTGCAAGATCCAGCAATCCATTTATGGACTGGTGCAAGCATCTCGGAGTTGGAATATACGCTTTGGTAATGTGATCAAAGCATATGGTTTTATACAGACTTTCAAAGAAGCCTGTATTTACAAGAAAGTGAGTGGGAGCTCTGTAGCATTTCTAATATTATATGTGGATGACATATTGTTGATTGGAAATGATATAGAATTTCTCGATAGCATAAAAGGATACTTGAATAGAAGTTTTTCAATGAAAGACCTCGATGAAGCTGCTTATATATTGGGCATCAAGATCTATAGAGATATATCAAGACGCTTAATTGGACTTTCACAAAGCACATACCTTGATAAAGTTTTGAAGAAGTTCAAAATGGATCAGTCAAAGAAAGGGTTCTTGCCTATGTTACAAGGTGTGAAGTTGAGTCAGACTCAATGCCTGACCATTGCAGAAGATAGAGAGAAAACGAAAGTCATTCCGTATGCCTCAGCCATAGGTTCTATCATGTATGCCATGATGTGTACCAGACCTAATGTGTGCCTTGCTATAAGTCTAGCTGGAAGGTACCAAAGTAATCCAAGAGTGGATCACCGGACAACGGTCAAGAACATCTTCAGGTACCTGAAAAGGACTAAGGATATGTTTCTTGTTTATGGAGGTGATAAAGAGATCATCGTAAATGGTTACGTCAATGCTAGCTTTGATACTGATCCGGATGACTCCAAGTCACAAACCAGATACATATTTATATTGAATGGTGGAGCTGTCAGTTGGTGCAGTTCCAAGCAAAGAGCCGTGGCTGGATCTACGTGTGAAGCGGAGTACATAGCTGCTTCGGAAGCAGCGAATGAAGAAGTCTGGATGAAGGAGTTCATATAGGATCTAGGTGTAACACCTAGTGCATCGGGTCCAATGAAAATCTTTTGTGACAATACTGGAGCAATTGCCTTGGCGAAGGAATCTAGATTTCACAAAAGAACCAAACACATCAAGAGACGCTTCAACTCCATCCGTGATCAAGTCAATGAGGGATACATAGAGATTTGCAAAATACATACATATCTGAATGTGGCAGACCCGTTGACTAAGCCTCAACCACGAGCAAAACATGATCAGCACCAAGACTCCATGGGTGTTAGAATCATTACAATGTAATCTAGATTATTGACTCTAGTGCAAGTGGGAGACTGAAGGAAATATGCCCTAGAGGCAATAACAAAGTTAGTATCGGAGAGGTATCTCTGGGCCCTCTCGTTAATACACATCATAAGAAGCCTTGCAAGCAATGTGACTAATTAGTTTGTTGCGGGATGATGTATTATGGAACGAGTAAAGAGACTTGCCGATAATGAGATTGAATAGGTATGAAGATACCGACGATTGAATCTCGGGCAAGTAACATATCGATGACAAAGGCAATAGCGTATGTTGTCATTACACTACGACTGAAAAAGATCTTTGTAGAATATGTGGGAACCAATATGAGCATCGAGGTTCTTCTGTTGTTTATTGACCGGAGAGGTGTCTCGGTCATGTCTACATAGTTCTCGAACCCATAAGGTCCACACGCTTAACGTTCGATGACAATTTTGTATTATATGAGTTATGTGATTTGGTGACCGAATGTTGTTCAGAGTCCCGGATGATATCAAGAACATGACGAGGCGTCTCGAAATGGTCGAGAGGTAAAGATTCATATATTGGACGATGATATTCGGACAACAGAAGTGTTCCGGGGGTACCGGGTACATATCGGGTCACCGTAAGGGGTTCCGGGCATCCCCCCGGCAACTACATGGGCCTAATTGGCCAAGAAGGGGACAAACGCCCTAGGGGGTTGGTGCCCCCCATGTAGGCCGAAATAAGGGGGGAAGGAAAGAGGGGAAGAGAGAAAGGAAGGGAGCAATTCAGCTTCCCCCTTCCTTCTCTCCTCCCTCCTCCTTCCTCCCCCCTCCGGATGAATAGGGAAGGGGGGAGGCCGAATTGGGAGGCGCCCACGTAGGATTCCTCATACTTGGGGCGTCCTCTTGGCTGCCTCTCCACCTCTTCAAACTATATATATGAGGGGGGCACCGCTAGAACACAGAACAACAATTGTTAGCTGCGTGTGGAGCCCCCTCCACAGTTTACGCCTCCGGTCTGATGACCCACAAGTATAGGGGATCTATCATAGTCCTTTCGATAAGTAAGAGTGTCGAACCCAATGAGGAGTAGAAGGAAATGATAAGCGGTTTTCAGCAAGGTATTCTCTGCAAGTACTGAAATAAGTGGTAACAGATAGTTTTGTGATAGGATAAATTGTAACGGGTAATACATCACGCTCATATGATTCGCGTTCGGTACTTTGATAATTTGATATGGCAAACTAGCCAGTTCATCACGCTCATATGATTCGCGTTCGGTACTTTGATAATTTGATATGTGGGTGGACCGGTGCTTGGGTACTGCCCTTACTTGGACAAGCATCCCACTTATGATTAACCTCTATTGCAAGCATCCGCAACTACAACAAAAGTATTAAGGTAAACCTAACCATAGCATGAAACATATGGATCCAAATCAGCCCCTTACGAAGCAACGCATAAACTAGGGTTTAAGCTTCTGTCACTCTAGCAAACCATCATCTACTTATTACTTCCCAATGTGTTCCTCTAGTCCCAAAGAATGGTGAAGTGTTATGTAGTCGACGTTCACATAACACCACTAGAGGTTAGACAACATACATCTTATCAAAATATCGAACGAATACCAAATTCACATGACTACTAATAGCAAGACTTCTCCCTTGTCCTCAGGAACAAACGTAACTACTCACAGAGCATATTCATGTTCATAATCAGAGGGGTAATATTGTGCATAAAGGATCTGAACATAAGATCTTCCACCAAATAAACCAACTAGCATCAACTACAAGGAGTAATCAACACTACTACCAACCTACTAGCACCAATCCCGGACTTGGAGACAAGAATTGGATACAAGGGATGAACTAGGGTTTGGAGATGAGATGGTGCTGGTGAAGATGTTGACGGAGATTGCCCTCTCCCAATGAGAGGAGCGTTGGTGATGACGATGGTGATGATTTCCCCCTCCCGGAGGGAAGTTTCCTCGGCAGAACAGCTCTGCCAGAGCCCTAGATTGGTTCCGCCAAGGTTCCACCTCGTGGCGGCAGAGTCTCGTCCCGAAAGGTTCTCTTCTATTTTTTTCTCATCGAAAGACTTCATATGGGAGAAGATGGGCGTCGGAGAGCCACCAGGGGGCCCACGAGGTAGGGGGCGCGCCAGGGGGGCGGGGCGCCCCCCACCCTCATGAGTAGGGTGTGGGCCCCCTGGCCTTCATCTTTGGCGACGATTTTTCTTTATTTATTTTAAGGTCGTGGAGTTTCAGGACTTTTGGAGTTGCGCACAATAGTCCTTCAATATTTTCTCCTTTCCCAGCCCAGAATTCCAGCTGCCGGCATTCTCCCTCTTCATGTAAACCTTGTAAAATAAGAGAGAATAGCCATAAGTATTGTGACATAATGTATAATAACAGACCATAGTGCAATGAATATCGACATAAAAGCATGATGCAAAATGGACGTATCAACTCCCCCCAAGCTTAGACCTCGCTTGTCCTAAAGCGAAAAGCCGATAACAATAAATATGTCCTCATGTTCAGAGGTAGAGGCGTCGATAAAAATAAAATACGGACATGAAGGCATCATGATTACTTCATAACAGCAACATATATAAATTTTGTCATATGATTACTTATGTTCTAGTGATGATCTTTTCACAAAGCCAAAATATGAATCAGAAACTTTATTGGGCACCAACAATTATAATCGCAGTCATTGAAGTAATTGCAATTTATCATAACATCGGAAAGAGCCTATATCAGAGCTTAAAAGAAAGTCCACATACTCAACTATCACTTAGTCCTTCATAATTGCTAACACTCACATGATACTTGTGGTTACAGAGTTTTAATCGGACACTGAGAAAGATAGGGGCTTATAGTTTTTGCCCCACAACCTTTTACCTCAAGGGTAATGTCAACAATAATAATTCACGCTCCCCCACATCCAATTAGATATATATATCATGTTCTTTCCAACATGCTGAGCTTGCCAAAGGATAAAATGAAAAAAAAGAAGGGTGAAGATCACCGTGACTCTTGCATAGGGTAGAGGATAATAATAAAAGATAGGCCCTTCGCAGAGGGAAGCAGAGGTTGTCATGTGCGTTTAGAGTTGATGCACAAAATCTTAATGCAAAAGAACGTCACTTTATATTGCCCCTTGCTTGTGAACCTTTATTATGCAGTCCGTCGCTTTTATTGTGTCCACAACAAGTTTGTACAAAGCTTATTTCTCTGCACTAATAAGTCATGCATATTTAGAGAGCAATTTTTATTTCTTGCACCGATGACAACTTACTTGAAGGATCTTACTCAATCCATAGGTAGATATGGTGAACTCTCATGGCAAAACTGGTTTAAGGGTATTTGGAAGCACAAGTAGTATTTCTACTTAGTGCTGAGAATTTGGCTAGCATGAGGGGGAAAGGCAAGCTCAACACGGTAGAGGAACCATGACAACATACTTTATCTCAGATGTAAGAAAACATAACTCATTATGTTGTCTTCCTTGTCAAACCTCAACTCTTTAGCATGTCATATTTTAATGAGTGCTCCCAATCATAAAACATGTCAATGATAATATATCTATATATGAAACCTCTCTTTCCTTATTACTTCCTATTAATTGCAACGATGACCAAAGCTATATTTTCCAACTCCCAACAAGTTTAAATCATCATACTCTTTCTATGTGAAGTCATTACCTTCAATAAGATCAATATGAACTCTTGATTCTTTTTATTCTTTTTCTTCTAATCACCCAAGATCATGGCAAAATACTCAAGCCCTTGACTCAACACTAATCTTTTTTATATAACCCACGGACTCGATTACAAAGAAGGATCATAAAGCAAAACTCGAAACTAGATCATGCCATGACTTTATTGTACTAAATCAAGATACTACTAATAGGATCGAACTAAGAAAAACGGTAAAGATAAGAGTTGTGATGGTGATACGACACCAGGGCACCTCCCCAAGCATGGGAGTTGCCAAGGGGAGTGCCCATACCCAGATGATTATGTCTCCTTCTTTGTTGTTGGCATAATATTCTTAGCGATGATCCCCCTCAAAATACGGTTCTCCTCCTCGAGCTTATTGACCTGCTGCTTGAGGTCCATTATTTCCTTGCGCAGCTTTCCTGTAACGGCTAAAGCTCCTTGCACCCAAGGGTGTTGCATAGCTGCGGGAGAACCAGAGATACTTCTCCTCATATTTTCATAGGAAAGAAATTTAACATTGGAAGGGATAACCGAGTTTGGAATAGCAGAGCTCTGTAGTTCCCCCATCGTAAACCCAACTCGAAAGCGAGAGGTGACTTCTTGATCTTCCATGGCATCTACTCTCATCAGGTCAGCCTCCATCTCTTCCTCTGTTTCCGGCCCAAAGTGGTCAGCATCGCTGTTTGCCCTTGGTTCCGGTGCCGGGTTAGATACCCGGCTCTCCCCGACTGACTCTTGAGAAGACGTCTTGCTCTTATCTGCAGCAGCAACAGCTCAAAACAAAAACAGAGGATATTTGCGTGATACGTGAGTCAAAACCTTCGGGAGTATATATAATGAATTTTTACCGACCAAAATACGTATCGTGCAAGGAAACGGAGTCCGGAGGGCACACGAGGTGCTCACGAGGTAGGGGGAATGCCCAGGGGGGTAGGGCGCGCCCTCCACCCTCGTGGAGTCCTCGTGTCCTCCCCGGACTACTACTTATTTTTCTATTTTTCTAAATATTCCAAAATGGAGAAATATTGCCTTAAAAATAGTTTTGGAGTCGGTTTACTTACCGTACCACATACCTATTCCTTTTCGGAGTCTGGAACGTTCTGGAAAGTGTCCCTGATGTATTCCTCCGGGGTTACAGTTTCAATAACATTAGTTTCAACATTTATGGGATTACCTGAGATATAGTGCTTGATTCTTTGACCGTTCAACACCTTCGGATTTGTGCCTGCGAAGTTGTTGATTTTTATGGCACCGGAATGATAGACCTCCTCGATAACGTAAGGACCTTCCCATTTGGAGAGAAGTTTTCCTGCAAAAAATCTTAAACGAGAGTTGTATAGCAATACATAATCACCTACATTAAACTCACACTTTTGTATCCTTTTGTCATGCCACCTTTTAACTTTTTCTTTAAACAGCTTGGCATTTTCATAAGCTTGAGTTCTTCATTCATCAAGTGAACTAATATCAAATAACCTCTTCTCACCGGCAAGTTTGAAATCATAGTTGAGCTCCTTAATAGCCCAATATGCCTTATATTCTAGTTTGAGAGGTAAATGACATGCTTTTCCATAAACCATTTTGTACGGAGACATACCCATAGGATTTTTGTATGTAGTTATATAGGCCCATAAAGCATCATTAAGTTTTTTGGACCAATTCTTTCTAGACCTATTGACAGTCTTTTGCAAAATTAATTTGAGCTCTCTATTGCTCAATTCTATCTGACCACTAGACTGCGGGTGATATGGAGATGCAATTCTATGATTAACATCGTATTTAGCAAGCATCTTACGGAAAGCACCATGAATAAAGTGTGAACCACCATCAGTCATTAAGTATCTAGGGACTCCAAACCTCGGAAAAATAACTTCCTTAAGCATTTTAATAGAAGTGTTATGATCAGCACTACTAGTTGGAATAGCTTCTACCCACTTAGTAACGTAATCAACAACAACTAGAATATGAGTGTAACCATTAGAGGCAGGAAAAGGTCCCATATAATCAAAGCCCCAAACATCAAATGGCTCAATAACAAGTGAATAATTCATAGGCATTTCTTGACGTCTACTGATATTACCAATTCTTTGACATTCATCACAAGACAAAACAAACTTACAGACATCCTTGAAGAGAGTAGGCCAATAAAACTCGGATTGCAATACCTTATGTGCAGTTCTATCTCCAGCGTGATGTCCTCCATAAGCTTCGGAGTGACACTTGCGTAGGATCTGTTCCTGTGACACTCCAAAAATTTTCATTTGGTTTTCAGCAAAATTCATGATTTGATTTGAAGGAGGCTATTTAAAATCTTTTAAAAAGACTCTCCCCCTAAAATATTTTTTTTGATAAAATCCTTTTGGGGTTATCCTCAACCTTGGTGTTTGATTTTTAATGGTTCTTCTTTGGTGTTGACTCACCACAAATTATTTTTGAAAGTTTTCCTTTTAAAAAGAAATCCTATGAGTTTTGGTCTATTCCTTTTTATTTCCAACCATCCCCTTTCACCAAGTCTCATATTAGAATTTTTCCCCAAAACACCTCCTTCCACTTTGGGTCAAGCCAAGTAACCAATCCCAGCAAGTACAACTCATTTTTGATTTTTATTCCATTTATTTTTACCCCAAAACTATTTCTGTTTTTATTTTTGGACCTAAGTGGTTTACAAAGGAAGTACCAAATCCCTTTTGAGTTTTGATCTCAAACCAACTCCTCTGGCTAGTCCTTAGCACCCACAACCTAGATCCATCAAGATCCACTCTTCCACAATTCAAAATTTTTAAGTTTCACTCACTGCAAGTTTGGACCAGATTCATCATTTTTGGTGAAATTCATATTTCCTCTTTCCCAAAAATTCTACCAAAAATCAGGCAACCCCCAGGTGCATTGAGAAGCCACCTCACCAAAGATCAGCCTCAGATAAATTGCGCACATTCCAAAATCATTTCATCGAACACCTTGCTTGCACTGTTACTGTGCATGTTCAGAAAATTCAGTGTTTCAGGCGACCGTCAGTGTCGTTTTCTTCAGAGTCTTGGCATCGATCTCACCAGTGCACACTCTGGCGCCTTGCGCACTGCTTCTCCTTCTTATCCAGAGCACCACACGCTCTCTTGGACGGGCGCAGGTGTCGGTGGCGGCGTACCTCGCCGACGCCGGCAGCTTCTGCGGTGGCAGAGCCACCCGTGGCGACCAGCGGGAGCCAGCGCCAGCTTTCTGCGCCGTCCAGCACCGCCCAAAGCTCCCAAGGCCTCCGCGTAGCCGTCTACTTGCCAGCGCACGCCGCAGCACCGTCGCCGTGGCCCGGCGAGCACAGGGCGCGCTCTCTGCCGCCGACGGGCCCACGAGGCGCCGTTCCGTTGAAACCGCAGAACAAGCCAAATCAACCAGGGTTAGCTCTGATTGAAACCAGTGGATCTCCACGTTGATGCCCAGCCACCTAAACCACCCGTCCGGCCACTGCAACGCCGTAATCGCCGCCGGAGTTATCCCGTTCATGGGAACCACCTCGGGCCGGCTATAAATAGCCATCCCGAGCTCGCTTCGACCAGCACTACTCCCTCCACCTCACCAGAGCCCTGCCAAGACACCAGGAGGACACCGAGGAGGCCTTCTCCTCCATCTCCGGCCGCCCCGTTCCGCCTCGGGCTCCAGCTCGATCCACTCAGGTGAGGCCACCCCCGCCTCCCAAACCTCGTCAGTAGCCCTCTAGTGTACCCAGTGCTCTAACCCAAGCTTCAATTCCACCTCCGTAGCTCTCCCCGACGAGGTCCAGCAACGCCCGAACCACCGCCCGCCGGAGTTGAGGCCGTCGTCGACGTGGTGCTCGCCGATGACCAACTCCATCACCCACAGGTGCGGAAGGACTCAAGGAACCCGTAGGTACCACCCACTCTTCCTAACTCGCCGTGGATCGCCGCCGGCGACCACCGCAGCCTTCGGGCGCCGGCGCGCTCTGTTTTCCTCCCTCCAAATTTCAAACCTGACGAGTGGGACCCCCTCGTCAGTCTCTCTATTTTATTCGAACCGTTTTCTCCGGAAAGCGCCTTCGGGCAAAATACGCTTTCAGTCTGAAACGTTTTTCTGGCTTTTTCTGTTCAGCCCCCTGGAAAGTTTCTATTTCATTACACACAAGTCCCTGCGCTAAAACTTTAATATCTTTTAAATAGAAGACGATTTTTGAGTGATTCTTTTTCTATCACCTTTATTTTTTTGTCTAGTTTTTTATCACATTTATTTGAGAAATATTAGGAGCAATTTTTGTGCACACACGATATTTATGTTAGAACGTATTTTTCTGTATACCGTAGATACCGGAGGAGGTGACGGAACCGCGAACTTCACCGAGCTAGACTCCGACTACTCCGAACCAGGCAAGCATGTTTGAACCTTTGATATGATGAGTGTTTTGCATGTTTGCTTTGAGTAGCTAGTTTATGGCATGTTCATATATATAAGCAGTAAGTGGTGTATTACATGCAAAGTTGATGCAAGTGAGCTTCGAAACTCCATATACTTTATGATGTGAGTTTATATGATCATGTGGTGACATGAGAGGTGGTAAGATGGCAGTGTTGTAGCATGCCAGTCTTATGCCAAACCATCTAACTCCAGTGTTAACGTGGATCAAGTCACGTTATCATCCATTCCTTCCTTTTGTGCTACCACATGTTTCTTGCAAAGAATATGGTTTAGTAAGTTGCAAACCACTTTCCTCGTACACACCAGATAGAGAGGCCGTGATGAGGGTTCCATGGCCCTGGATTAAAGCCAGTCATCCGGTCAGGGGGCATGGGTGTTTCCGGTTGGGACCGAGAGGGGGGCACCCCTTAGAGCACGCGTATATAAATTTGATCCCATGCTATTCGAGGTTGTAGCCTCCCCGTCTCAAAGTTTTTCTTGAACGTTGCCTAGGGTGATTCCTGGCATCGTGAGGTGGAAATGGGTGTGTACTGGTTAGATGTGTTTCTACTGAAATACCGTAAACGGAACTAGTCCTTCGTGACTACTGAAATCCGTTGGCTGTGGTTAAATAGTACAAACTCTGCAGAGTCAAAATCATTCAAGTAATCATATCTTGATCATCAACTGTGTTCAACCTATCTTCTTCAGTATCAGTCTCAGTGACAAAACTCCGGTGGACCAACATGAGTGTTTCGTCCGGTTAATGGTTTATTCCTGTGGTTGGACTAACCCGTTTATTATCATGTGCTGAGTATTTTCTGTGAGTGACATATCTTCATGAATTTATTGATGAAATATAAGCCCTTTCTGTGATGTCGCTCAGACGTCCGACTGTGGCATGCTTGCTATTTACTTTCAATATAAGCCCTTTCTGTGACATCGCTCAGACGTCCGACTGTGGCATGCTTGCTATTTTTCTTTCAATATAAGCCCTTTCCATGATGTCGCTCAGACGTCCGACTAAGGCACTCTTGTTGTTTATTTTCAATATAAGCCCTTTACGTGATGTCACTCAGATGTCCGAGTGTGGCATCATTGTTATTTATTTTCATTATAAGCCCTTTCCGAGATGTCGCATAGACGTCTGACTGTGGCACGCACTATCATTTACCTTTCAATATAAGCCCTTTATGTGGTGTCGCCCAGACGCCCGACTACTGCATGCTATTCTATTTATTCCACCTTTCGAGGCGTCGCTTCAGACACCCGATCGGTTTCCAATTATTTTTATTGGGATTTCGGGAGGACTACTGCCTGACTCCCTTTTTACTTTACATGTCGTACGAATTTATTATTTGGATGTGCATTTGCTAACTGCTCATGGTACATCGTGTTGCTTTTGTTATATCTTATGTCCGAACTGTCTTGCGAGTACATTCAAAGTACTCACCTGGCTTGTTGATTTGGCCAGATGTTGACGAAGGTGATCTCATGGATGAAGAGTACGATAGCGAGTCCGACGCCTAGAGGAGTCCCAGTCAGTCCTGTGCGATCCTGGATTTGGTCACTTGTATTATATCTGCTTCCGCTACCCGAATAAATTCATCGAGCCTCACTCCGACGCTCGATGAGCTGCAAGACTAGGAGTCTTGTTACCCACACCACTGTGACATATACACCACCACTTTTTTATTGAGCCAGTAGTATGCCACCATACCCTTGTGTTATATCCGCCCTTATGTAAAATATTGGCGTGCTTGTAATAAATTGTTGAGTAACCTCATCTAAACCCTGTATAATATCTAATACTACTAGATTTCTGTATCAAAGATTTGTCTACCAGTAAGGAGGATTTTCCTATACTGGTCTGCATAAAGGTTGGTTGTTCAATAAGTTTTTATTGAAAAAACCGGTCGTGACAAACTTGGTACCAGAGCCAGGCTGACTATAGGAAGCCACTAGGTGCGATCGCTAATCGGTTATTAGCGTAATTAGTGCTATTTTTATATTTTGCAAATGTAGTCATTTTCTGACAGTCAGCATAAATTTATGATCTGACCATTCAAAAATTTTGCCTACTTCTATAGATGGCTGGCAACGACTGTGAATCGTAGGTGTTCGCCAATGTGCCTGAGGGGTTCGTCAAGCTCCTCACCTCCATCGTCAAAATCGCGATCGGGCCATCGGCTCGTCCGGAGTTCACACTCTACCAGCACAAAATCAATGATGGTTTGTCTATGCACCAGGCCGCGGTGCAATTCAGGGGAGGGCGTGTTGAGTTTCGCCGCTTCCGGTTTGTGGGAAGAGCCATGCCTACAGAGAAGCATGCTATGCAGATGGCTGCCCGTGAGGCGATAGCTCGTCTTCGGGATATCCTTCCTTCAATGAAGACTCATCGCTACTGGTACCTTCCCTTCCACGTGCCATACACCTGTCACTACACATTTGCTTTCCCTAGAGGAGAAAGGGATGAGGCCATTGAGATGCTGGTTGACTATCTCAAGGCGCTTGAGGCCGCTTTTGATAACCTTGTGGACGATCTCGTGGCTGCTCGCATGTCCGTCGTGCACATCTGTTCCGCCAACAAGAGGGAGCTTCTCCACACAGCTCCACCACTGACGTACGTCTCGTCCTCGGCATCTCACACACCTGCCACATTCGCCACTGCTCGCCGCCTACCTACTCCTGAAGAATTTGACCAAATCATCGCTCCTACCCCAGTCAGAGATGCACCACCTACCGCACCCGTTCCAGCTCCTCAGCTCAGTGCTTCACGTTTGGAGCCCATTATTGAGGAGGAGGTTGAGTCTCCAACTCCGCTGGGCCTTACCCTTGGCAGGCCAAGGGAAGTTCTCACCATCTCCGACTAAGTGCGCCCAGCTTGCCGTGCAGAGTGTCAGCATGTATGATATGTTTATATGTACATAGGTTGGGAGAAGTAGTCTGTATGCGCATCATGTAGGAACTGGAGAAGTGCACTAGCCTAAATAACATGTCAGGATTGTGTACGCACATTCTAAGTGATGTATTGTATAATTATGCTTGCGTGTAAGATGTGTACTAAGCGGTCCTTCTCCGTGCGCAATCGAGTATTTCCTTGAAAAATATTGGAGTTCTTAATTCTTCGTTTTGCAAAAAGATTATTTTCGTCTCGCAGCTTTTCTCACAAATTTTTACAAAAAAATTACCCCAGAGTGGAAAATGCATCGTCCTTGGACTTGCTCCATGCCAAGTCCGCCAGAAGAGAATGATGGTACGCAAACAAGCAACAACTTCACACAGGGACAATCAAGTCAGCAGGGCAGTGATGCCGCATTTTCTCAAGTATGCCGCCTTTATGAATAGAGTCAGCAACAACACCAAGAAATGATGAACCAAGTCATCAATATGGGAAATCACCATGGTCTGTATCAACAGAATCCAAATTATCAGAACTACAAAAGACGCGTCCCCCAACATTTTCTCATACTGACAAACCTCTTGAGGCCGACGACTGGCTTCGAGACATGGAGAGAAAGTTAATTATTGCACAGTGCTCAGATCGTGAGAAAGTACTATATGCACCGCACTATCTCACTGGAGCGGCTACATCATGGTGGGAGAATTTCCTACACATGCACCCCAATGAAAATGATATAACCTGGGAAGAATTCAAGGAAGGTTTTTGTGGGGCGCATATCCCCAGAAGTATTATGAAACTCAAGAAGAGGGAGTTTGATGACCTCAAGTAGAGGACCATGACAGTGACTGAATACAACAGTCAGTTTACACTATTGTCTCGCTACGCCAACGAAGAACGTATGACTGAAAACAAGAAGATGGAAAAATTCTTAGACGGTCTGGCACCAGCGCTTAAATGCCAGCTGGTCGTACACACCTTCCCAGACTTCAAAACACTGGTGGATAAGGCTATTACCTTGGAAAATGAGCGACCTAGCTTGGAGGATTTCTGCAAGCGCAAAAGGGACCAGACTACACTTGCTCGCAACCAACGGAGCAAGGCTGATTTTCAGAAAGGTGGGGCACCCAAACCCACGACCAATGTCTCACGTCCAATCAAGAATTTCCATGCAAGGGACAAGGAGTTCACATACCTCCCAGGCGTTACTTGCTACACTTGTGGAGAAGAAGGACACTATGCCAAGCAGTGTCCCAAGCTAAGGAACTCGGCCCCAAGGCCGAACAACGGTGGCAATAATTCAATGCCCAAGCGAAACAATTTCAACCCCAATAACAACCACAAGAAGGGTCACCTGAACCACGTGACTAGAGAGGAAGCACAGAATGCCCCGGATATCATACTCGGTATGTTCCCTGTCAACACAATACCTGCCACAGTTTTGTTTGATTCTGGAGCTTCTCACTCGTTCATTTCAAAGAGATTCGCTTTGCAAAATAATATTTCGATGCTTCCCTTGGAAAAATCCATGATCATCAAGTCCCCTGGGAGTAAGCAAGTTACACAGAATTACTGCCAAGGTGTGGTTATCGATCTTGAAGGACTAAAGTTTCATGCAAACCTCATAGTATTGGAAAATAAAGGACTGGATGTTATCCTAGGGATGGACTGGTTAACCACCAACAAAGGATTTATTGACTGCTTCAATCGGACTGTGATTCTCACCCATCATCATGGGAATACAATAAATATTTCAGCTCAGGAAAGACAGTTATCACGGCAACCAAGGTTGAACAAGGTCGACACCTCAGAGTTAAGCAAAGTTCCAGTGGTATGTGAGTTTCCCGACGTATTCCCCGAGGAACTACCAGGCATGCCGCCAAACCAGGAAATTTAATTCATCATTGAGCTAGCACCTGGAACCACTCCCATTTACAAGAAGCCCTATAGAATGGCACCCTCCGAGTTAGTAGAATTAAAGAAGCAAATAAAGGAATTACTGGATAAATGCTTTATTCGAGCCAGCTCCTCATCTTGGGGTTCACCAGTATTATTTGCCAAGAAAAAGGATGGGACACTAAGATTGTGTATAGACTATCGAGCGCTCAACATGGTCACCATCAAAAACAAGTATCCTATGCCAAGGATAAATGATTTATTTGACCAGCTCGCACAAGCCAAAGTATTCTCGAAAATTGATTTGAGGTCGGGATATCATCAATTAAAAGTACGGATAGAGGATATTCCCAAAACAACATTTACCTCAAGATACGGGTTATATGAGTTTACAGTAATGCCGTTTGGACTGACAAACGCCCCCGCATATTTTGTTCACCTCATGAACAAAGTATTTATGAAGTTTATGGACAAGTTTGTTGTGGTATTCATTGACGATATTCTGGTATACATCAAGACACCAGAAGAACACGCTGAACAACTCAGGATTGTACTGGGAGAACTAAGGAAACATCAATTGTACGCCAAATTCAGCAAATGTGAATTTTGGTTAAGACAGGTCGGTTTTCTAGGCCACGTGCTAACACAAGAAGGTGTTGCTGTAGACCCGGAAAAGGTCAAGGCCGTACTTAGCTGGAAACCACCAGCCAGCATAACGGATGTACGAAGTTTCTTGGGAATGGCAGGATATTACCGAAGATTTATTCAAGGATTCTCCACCATAGCAAAACCAATGACCCAATTGCTCAAGAAGGATAAAACGTTTGTGTGGACCGAAGCCTGCGAGAAAAGTTTCCAAGAACTCAAAAGGAAACTGACAACAGCACCAGTATTGGTTGTGCCTGACATACACAAAAGCTTTGAAGTATATTGTGACGCATCCCGAAAGGGCCTCGGATGCGTATTGATGCAAGAAGGCAAGGTAGTCGCCTACGCTTCCAGGCAACTACGGAAACATGAAGAGAATTATCCCACTCATGACCTGGAATTGGCAGCAGTCATCCATGCACTCAAGGAATGGAGACACTTTCTGCTTGGGAATCATTGTGAAATATATACGGACCATAAGAGCCTCAAGTATATTTTCACACAACCAGAACTTAATTTACGACAACAACGCTGGTTGGAATTGGTGAAGGATTATGATGTTGGCATACACTACCATCCATGAAAAGCAAATGTAGTGGCAGACGCCCTTAGTAGAAACCCCAGTCCGAGCAACGACAGCCTACCAAATTTGAGACCAGAATTTCAGCAGGAGTTTGCCAAACTCAACTTAATAATGGTCACCGAAGGCAGTGTGTCGAATTTGGATATACAGCCTACTCTGATAGAAAAGATTAAGGAGGCTCAGCGTGGACACCCCAGCATTGAAGGCATAAAAAGAAAAGTGAGTTTGGGCAAGGCCTCAGAATTCGTCATAGACGAGCAGGGAGTATTGTGGTACGGAGACAGGCTTTGTGTACCAAATATCGAGGACCTTAAACAGCAAATTCTAACTGAAGGCCACACCGCTCCGTATTCAATCCATCCTGGAGGAACAAAAATGTACAAGGACCTTCAGGAAAAATTTTGGTGGCACGGTATGAAAAGGGACATAGCCACGTTCATTGCATGTTGTGATTCATGTCAACGCATCAAGGCCGAGCACCAGAAACCAGCCGAACTATTACAACCAAACAAGATAACCAAGTGGAAATGGGACGAGATTGGAATGGATTTTATTGTTGGACTACCTCGGTCACGACACGGAAATGATGCCGTATGGGTCATCATTGACAGATTAACTAAGGTGGCACATTTTATCCCGGTGAAGACAACCCACACCACTCAAAAGCTTGCCAGGCTTTATCTTTCCCGTATCGTCTGTCTGCATGGAGTTCCAAAGACTATAATTTCTGACAGAGGCACACAATTCGTCTCTAGATTTTGGGATCACCTACAACAGGCATTGGGAACTCAACTAGCATTCAGTACAACATACCACCCTCAGACGGATGGTCAAACTGAACGGGTAAACCAAATTCTACAAGACATGCTGAGGGCATGTGTTCTCACCTATGGAACCAGTTGGGAAGAAAGCTTGCCATATGCGGAGTTCGCATACAACAATAGTTACCAAACCAGCCTACAAATGGCACCCTTTGAAGCCTTGTACGGACGAAGATGTCGTACCCTGCTAAATTGGTCAGAGACCGGAGACAGCCGTATCTTCGGCCCCGACATGCTCAAAGAAGCCGAGGAAAAGGTTAAGCTAATCAGGGACCGACTGAAGACAGCTCAAAGTCGACAGAAGAGTTATTACGATCAAAAACATCGGGGAGTAAGTTTTGAACCCGGTGAGTATGTGTACCTACGAGTATCCCCTATGAGGGGCCAGTAACGATTCAGAGTTAAGGGAAAGCTAGCACCAAGATTCATCGGACCTTTCTGTGTAGTTGCACGAAGAGGCACCGTAGCCTATCAACTAGACCTACCCGAAGAATTATCAGACGTACACGACGTGTTCCACGTATCACAGTTAAGGAAGTGCGTAAGCAACCCTGAGAAGCATGTATCCCATGAAGACATTGACGTGCAACTAGACCTCACCTACAGGGAACGTCCAATAAAAATATTGGAGGAGTCTGAAAGGAGGACCCATTAGAAAACAATCAAGTTTTTCAGAGTTCAGTGGAGTAATCGCACCGAGAATGAAGCAACCTGGGAGAGAGAGGATTTTCTTCGAACAGAGCATCCACACCTATTTGAGTATCAGCTGAAATCTCGGGGACGAGATTTTTCCTAAGGGGGTAGGTGTTGTGACACTCCAAAAAATTTCATTTGGTTTTCAGCAAAATTCATGATTTGATTTGAAGGAGGCTATTTAAAATCTTTTAAAAAGAGTCTCCCCCTCAAATAATTTTTTTTTGATAAAATCCTTTTGGGGTTATCCTCAACCTTGGTGTTTGATTTTTAAAGGTTCTTCTTTGGTGTTGACTCACCACAAATTATTTTTGAAAGTTTTCCTTTTAAAAAGAAATCCTATGAGTTTTGGTATATTCCTTTTTATTTCCAACCATCCCCTTTCACCAAGTCTCATATTAGAAGTTTTCCCCAAAACACCTCCTTCCACTTTGGGTCAAGCCAAGTAACCAATCCCAGCAAGTACAACTCATTTTGATTTTTATTCTATTTATTTTTACCCCAAAACTATTTCTGTTTTTATTTTTGGACCTAAGTGGTTTACAAAGGATGTACCAAATCCCTTTTGAGTTTTGATTTCAAACCAACTCCTCTGGCTAGTCCTTAGCACCCACAACCTAGATCCATCAAGATCCACTCTTCCACAATTCAAAATTTTCAAGTTTCACTCACTGCAAGTTTGGACCAGATTCATCATTTTTGGTGAAATTCATATTTCCTCTATCCCAAAAATTCTACCAAAAATCAGGCAACCCCCAGGTGCATTGAGAGGCCACCTCACCAAAGATCAGCCTCATATAAATTGCCCACATGCCAAAATCATTTCATTGAACACCTTGCTTGCACTGTTACTGTGTATGTTCAGAAAATTCAGTGTTTCAGGCGATCGTCAGTGTCGTTTTCTTCAGAGTATTGGCATCAATCTCACCACTGCACGCTCTGGCGCCTTGCGCACTGCTTCTCCTTCTTATCCAGAGTACCGCATGCTCTCTTGGACGGGCACAGGTGTCGGTGGCGGCGTGCCTCGCCGACGCCGACAGCTTCTGCGGTGGCAGAGCCACCCGTGGCGACCAGTGGGAGCCAGCGCCAGCTTTCTGCACCGTCCAGCACTGCCCAAAGCTCCCGAGTCCTCCGCGTGGCTGTCTACTTGCCAGCGCACGCCGCAGCACCGTCACCGTGGCCCGGCAAGCATAGGGCGCGCTCTCTGCCGCCGACGGGGCCGCGAGGCGCTGTTCCTTCCAAACCGCGGAGCAAGCCAAATCAAGCCAGGGTTAGCTACTGATTGAAACCAGTGGACCTCCACGTTGATGCCCGGCCACCTTAACCACCCGTCCGTCCACTACACCACCGTAATCGCCGCCAGAGTTATCCTGTTCACGGGAACCACCTCGGGCCGGCTATAAATAGCCATCCCGAGCTTGCCTTCGACCAGCACTACTCCCTCCACCTCACCAGAGCCCTGCCAAGACACCAGGAGAACCCCGAGGAGGCCTTCTCCTCCATCTCCGGCCGCCCCGTTCCGCCTCGGGCTCCAGCTCGATCCACTCAGGTGAGGCCACCCCCGCCTCCCAAACCTCGTCAGTAGCCCTCTAGTGTACCCAGTGCTCTAACCCAAGCTTCAATTCCACCTCCGTAGCTCTCCCCGACGAGGTCCAGCAACGCCCGAACCACCGTCCGCCGGAGTTGAGGCCGTCGTCGACGTGGTGCTCGCCGATGACCAACTCCATCACCCAGAGGTGCGGAAGGACTCAAGGAACCTGTAGGTACCACCCACTCTTCCTAACTCGCCGTGGATCGCCGCCGGCGACCACCGCAGCCTTCGGGCGCCGGCGCGCTCTGTTTTCCTTCCTCCAAATTTCAAACCTGACGAGTGGGACCCTCTCGTCAGTCTCTCTGTTTTATTCGAACCGTTTTCTCCGGAAAGCGCCTTCGGGCAAAATACGCTTTCAGTCTGAAACGTTTTTCAGCCTTTTTCTGTTCAGCCCCCTGGAAAGTTTCTGTTTCATTACACACAAGTCCCTGCGCTAAAACTTTAATATCTTTTTCTATCAACTTTAATATCACATTTATTTGAAAAATATTTGGAGCAATTTTTGTGCACACACGGTATTTATGTTAGAACGTATTTTTCTGTATACCGTAGATACCGGAGGAGGTGACGGAACCGCGAACTTCACCGAGCTAGACTCCGACTACTCCGAACCAGGCAAGCATGTTTGAACCTTTGATATGATGAGTGTTTTGCATGTTTGCTTTGAGTAGCTAGTTTATGGTATGTTCATATATGTAAGCAGTATGTGGTGTATTACTTGCAAAGTTGATGCAAGTGAGCTTCGAAACTCCATATAGTTTATGATGTGAGTTTATATGATCATGTGGTGACATGAGAGGTGGTAAGATGGCAGTGTTGTAGCATGCCAGTCTTATGCCAAACCATTTAACTCCAGTTTTAACGTGGAACAAGTCACGTTATCATCCATTCCTTACTTTTGTGCTACCACATGTTTTTTGCAAAGAATATGGTTTAGTAAGTTGCAAACCACTTTCCGCGTACACACCAGATAGAGAGGCCGTGATGAGGGTTCCATGGCCCTGGATAAAGCCAGTCATCCGGTCAGGGGGCATGGGTGTTTCCGGTTGGGACCGAGAGGGGGGCACCCCTTAGAGCGCGCGTATATAAATTTGATCCCATGCTATTCGAGGTTGTAGCCTCCCCGTCTCAAAGTTTTTCTTGAATGTTGCCTAGGGTGATTCCTGGCATCGTGAGGTGGAAATGGGTGTGTACTGGTTAGATGTGTTTCTACTGAAATATCGTAAACGGAACTACTCCTTCGTGACTACTGAAATCCGTTGGCTGTGGTTAAATAGTACAAACTCTGCAGAGTCAAAATCATTCAAGTAATCATATCTTGACCATCAACTGTGTTGAACCTATCTCTCTTAGTATCAGTCTCAGTGACAAGACTCCGGTGGACAAACATGAGTGTTTCGTCCGGTTAATGGTTTATTCCTGTGGTTGGACTAATCCGTTTATTATCATGTGCTGAGTATTTTCTGTGAGTGACATATCTTCATGAATTTATTGATGAAATATAAGCCCTTTCTGTGATGTCGCTCAGACGTCCGACTGTGGCATGCTTGCTATTTACTTTCAATATAAGCCCTTTCTGTGACATCGCTCAGACATCCGACTGTGGCATGCTTGGTATTTTTCTTTCAATATAAGCCCTTTCCATGATGTCGCTCAGACGTCCGACTAAGGCACTCTTGTTGTTTATTTTCAATATAAGCCCTTTACGTGATGTCACTCAGACGTCCAAGTGTGGCATCACTGTTATTTATTTTCATTATAAGCCCTTTCCGAGATGTCGCATAGACGTCCGACTGTGGAACGCACTGTCATTTACCTTTAAATATAAGCCCTTTATGTGGTGTCGCCTAGACGCCCGACTACGGCATGCTATTTTATTTATTCCACCTTTCGACGCGTCGCTTCAGACACCCGATCGGTTTCCAACTGTTTTTATTGGGATTTCGGGAGGACTACTGCCTGAATCCCTTTTTATTTTACATGCCGTACGAATTTATTATTTGAATGTGCATTTGCTAACTGCTCATGGTACATCGTGTTGCATTTGTTATATCTTATTTCCGAACTGTCTTGCGAGTACATTCAAAGTACTCACATGGCTTGTTGATTTGGCCAGATGTTGACAAAGGCGATCTCATGGATGAAGAGTACGATATCGAGTCCGACGCCTAGAGGAGTCCCAGTCAGTCCCGTGTGATCCTGGATTTGGTCACTTGTATTATATCCGCTTCCGCTACCCGAATAAATTCATCGAGCCTTACTCCGACGATCGATGAGCTGCAAGACTAGGAGTCTTGTTGCCCACTCCACTGTGACATATCCACCACCACTTTTTTATTGAGCCAGTAGTATGCCACCATACCCTTGTGTTATATCCGCCCTTATGTAAAATATTGGCGTGCTTGTAATAAATTGTTGAGCAACCTCAGCTCAACCATGTATAATATCTAATACTACTAGATTTCTGTATCAAATATTTGTCTACCAGTAAGGAGGATTTTCCTATACTGGTCTGCATAAAGGTCGGTTGTTCAATAAGTTTTTATTGAAAAAAACGATCGTGACAGTTCCTGTTCATGCTCAGGTACACAACGTCTAATAACACCATCTACTCCTTCTTTATAAAGATGTGGGTCATCCCAAAAGTAATGTCGCAAGTCATAGAAAAACCTTTTCTTTTGTTGGTATGTGAAGCTAGGCGGTATAAATTTAGCAACAATATAATTAGCATAATCAACATACCAAGGAGTGCTACGAGAAGTACTTATGACATTCAATTGCTCATAAGGAAAGATATCATCAATAGGTAGTGGGTCATCAAGAACATTCTCTAGCCTAGACAAGTTGTCTGCAACGGGGTTCTCAGCTCCTTTTCTATCAACAATATGTAAATCAAATTCTTGAAGCAAGAGAACCCATCTAATAAGTCTAGGCTTAGCATCTTTCTTTTCCATAAGATATTTAATAGAAGCATGAACTATATGAATAGTAACTTTGGAATCAACAATATAGGGTCTGAATTTATCACAAGCAAATACAACTGCTAAAAGTTCCTTTTCGGTAGTAGCATAATTTCTTTGAGCATTGTCTAGAGTCTTACTAGCATAATGGATAACATTCAATTTCTTATCAACTCTTTGCCCTAGAACAGCACCTACAGCATAATCACTAGCATCACACATAATTTCAAAGGGTAAATTCCAATCAGGTGGCTGAACAACAGGTGCAGAGACTAATGCTTTCTTAAGTATTGCAAATACTTCTACACAATCATCATCAAAGACAAATGGTACATCTTTTTGTAATAAATTAGTCAGAGGCCGAGAGATTTTTCAGAAGTCCTTGATGAACCTCCTATAAAATCCGGCGTGACCAAGGAAACTTCTTATACCTTTGATGTCCTTGGGACATGGCATCTTTTCAATAGCATCAACCATGGCTTTATCAACTTCAATACCTCTTTCAGAAACTTTGTGCCCCAAGACAATACCTTCATTAACCATAAAGTGGCACTTTTCCCAATTCAAGACAAGATTAGTTTCTTCACATCTCTGCAAAACTCGAGAAAGATTGCTCAAGCAATCATCAAAAGAGGAACCATAGACGGAAAATTCGTCCATGAAAACCTCACAAATTTTCTCGCAGAAGTCAGAGAATATAGCCATCATGCATGTTTGAAAGGTAGCGGGTGCATTACATAAACCAAAAGGCATACGTCTATAAGTAAAGGTACCAAAAGGGCATGTAAAAGTAGTCTTTGATTGATCTTTAGCCGACACAGGTATTTGAGAAAAACCAGAATAACCATCTAGAAAGCAATAATGTGTATGTTTGCACAATCTTTCTAGCATTTGACCAATAAAAGGTAAGGGGTAATGATCTTTCTTAGTAGCCTTATTTAATTTGCAGAAATCAATTACCATCCTATAACCTGTGATAATTCTTTGCGAAATCAATTCATCTTTATCATTAGGGACGACAGTAATACCTCCCTTCTTAGGGACACAATGGACAGGTCTTACCCACTGACTATCAGCAACGAGATAAATTATACCTGCCTCCAGAAGCTTGAGTATTTATTTTCTTACCAGTTCTTTCATTTTAGGATTTAAACGACGTTGAGGATCACAAACTGGTTTGGCATCAGCTTCCAAATTTATTTTATGTTGACATAGAGTGGGACTGATGCCCTTAAGATCATCCAGAGTATATTCAATAGCGGCACGATGCTTCTTCAGAGTTTTCAATAATATTTCTTCTTCATGCTCTGAAAGGTTAGCGCTAATAATAACATGATATATTTTCTTTTCATCAAGATAAGCATATTTAAGATTACCAGGCAACGGTTTCAGTTCAAACACGGGATCACCCTTGGGTGGAGGATCCCCCAGGATTTCAACAGGCAAATTGTGTTGCAGAATAGGTTCCTGTTTAAAGAATACCTCATCTATTTCCCTTCTTTCATTCATGAACATATCATTTTCATGGTCTAGCAAATAGTGTTCTAAAGGATCATTAGGAGGTACAGCAATAGAAGCAAGACCAATAATTTCATCCTTACTAGGCAATTCTTCCTCATGATGTTGTTTAATAAATTTAGAAAAATTAAACTCATGAACCATATCATACAAGCCAACAGTAACAACATTCTTTTTGCAATCTATTGTAGCATTAACGGTACGCAAGAAGGGTCTACCAAATATAATGGGACAAAAGCTATCTTGTGGAGAACCAAGAACAAGAAAATCAGCAGGTTATTTGGTTTTCCCACACAAGACTTCAACATCTCTAACAATTCCCATTGGAGATATAATATCTCTATTGGCAAGTTTAATTGTAACATCAATATCTTCTAACTCAGCAGGTGCAATATCATGCATAATTTCTTTGTATAAGTCAATGGGTATAACACTAGCACTAGCACCCATATCACACAAGCCATGATAACAGTGATCTCCTATTTTAACAGAAATAACAGGCACGCCTACCACAGGTCTATGTTTATCTCTATCACAGGGTTTAGCAATTCTAGCTGTTTCACCAGTGAATTGAATAACATGCCCATCAATATTATCAGACAAGAGATCTTTAACAATAGCAATATTGGGTTCTACTTTGACTTGCTCACGAGGTGTATAAGTCCTAGTATTGCTTTTACGAACAACAGTTGAAGCTTTAGCATGATCCTTCATTCTAACAGGGAAGGGAGGTTTCTCAGCATAAGAAGTGGGAACAATAGGATCATTATAAGTGACAATCTTTTCTTCCACTTTAATAGGTGCAGCTACTTTTACTTCTATGGGAGGATGATATTTAAACCACTTCTCCTTTGGGAGATCAACATAAGTAGCAAAAGATTCACAGAAAGAAGCTACTATCTCAGAGTCAAGTGCATATTTAGTGCTAAACTTACGGAAAATATCGGTATCCATAAAAGATTTAACACAATCAAACTCAGGTGTCATACCTGACTCCTTACCTTTGTTGAGGTCTCAATCTTTAGAGTTGCATTTAATTCTATCCAATAAATTCCATCCAAATTAAATAGACTTCATCATAAAAGAGCCAGCGCAAGAAGTATCGAGCATGGTGCGATTATTATCAGAAAGCCGAGCCTAAAAATTCTAGAGAATTGTCAATTTTGAGAGCTCATGATTGGGGCATGAATATAACATTGATTTAAGCCTCCCCCAAGCTTGAGCGATGCTTTCTCCTTTGCGAGGCCAAAAATTATATATATAATTGCGATCACGATGAACAAGATGCATAGGGTAATACTTTTGATGAAATTCCAATTTCAATATTTTATAGTTCCACAATCTTGTATCATCACATAGCCTATACCATGTCAATGCGTCTCCCTCCAAAGATAAAGCGAAAGCCTTCCTCTTAACGACATCATCGGGTATACCTGCAAGCTTAAATAGTCCACAAATATCATCCACAAAGCGTATGTTCGTTAGGATGCTTTGTTCCATCTCCTGCGAAAGTGTTAGCTAGCAGTTTTTCCATCGTACCCGAAGGAATCTGAAAAGTAGTTTCATTTTCAATAGATTCAGTAGGTTCAGTAGGTTGAGGAGCAACTCTTGGCTCAACTGGACGGGGTGAAGATACCCCAAACAAGCCCCTCAAGCAATTACTTTCCATGGTAACAAGTAACAGAAAATTTCAGCACACTAAATAAATTTTTCCTTACCAAATTCCACCTACCAAAGGCGCTTCACTCCCCGGCAACGGCGCCAGAAAAGAGTCTTGATGACCCACAAGTATAGGGGATCTACCATAGTCCTTTCGATAAGTAAGAGTGTCGAACCCAACGAGGAGCAGAAGGAAATGATAAGCGGTTTTCAGCAAGGTATTCTCTGCAAGTACTGAAATAAGTGGTAACAGGTAGTTTTGTGATAGGATAAATTGTAACGGGTCACAAGTAACAAAAGTAAATAAAGTGCAACAAGGTGGCCCAATCCTTTTTGTAGCAAAGGACAAGCCTGGACAAACTCTTATAATAGGAAAAGCGCTCCCGAGGACACATGGGAATATCGTCAAGCTAGTTTTCATCACGCTCATATGATTCGCGTTCGGTACTTTGATAATTTGATATGTGGGTGGACCGGTGCTTGGGTACTGCCCTTACTTGTACAAGCATCCCAGTTATGATTAACCTCTACTGCAAGCATCCACAACTACAACAAAAGTATTAAGGTAAACCTAACCATAGCATGAAACATGTGGATCCAAATCAGCCCCTTACGAAGCAACACATAAACTAGGGTTTAAGCTTCTGTCACTCTAGCAACCCATCATCTACTTATTACTTCCCAATGCCTTCCTATAGGCCCAAAGAATGGTGAAGTGTTATGTAGTCGACGTTCACATAACACCACTAGAGGTTAGACAACATACATCTTATCAAAATATCGAACGAATACCAAATTCACATGACTACTAATAGCAAGACTTCTCCCTTGTCCTCAGGAACAAACGTAACTACTCACAAAGCATATTCATGTTCATAATCAGAGGGGTAATATTGTGCATAAAGGATCTGAACATATGATCTTCCACCAAATAGACCAACTAGCATCAACTACAAGGAGTAATCAACAGTACTAGCACCAATCCCAGACTTGGAGACAAGAATTGGATACAAGGGATGAACTAGGGTTTGGAGATGAGATGGTGCTGGTGAAGATGTTGATGGAGATTGCCCTCTCCCGATGAGAGGAGCGTTGGTGATGACGATGGTGATGATTTCCCCCTCCCGGAGGGAAGTGTCCCCGGCAGAACAACTCTGTCGGAGCCCTAGATTGGTTCTGCCAAGGTTCCGCCTCGTGGCGGCGGAGTCTCGTCCCGAAAGGTTCTCTTCTATTTTTTCTCATCGAAAGACTTCATATGGGAGAAGATGGGCATCGGAGAGCCACCAAGGGGCCCACGAGGTAGGGGGGCGCGCCCAGGGGGGCGTCCCCCACCCTCGTGAGCAGGGTGTGGGCCCCCTGGCTTCATCTTTGGCGATGGATTTTCTTTATTTATTTTAAGGTATTCCGTGGAGTTTCAGGACTTTTGGAGTTGCGCAGAATAGTCCTTCAATATTTGCTCCTTTTCTAGCCCAGAATTCCAGCTGCCGGCATTCTCCCTCTTCATGTAAACCTTGTAAAATAAGAGAGAATAGCCATAAGTATTGTGACATAACGTGAAATAACAGCCCATAGTGCAATGAATATCGACATAAAAGCATGATGCAAAATGGACGTATCATGGTCATATTGTCGTAGTGCTTAGGCGAAGCCCTGCGGGGATCACTTCACCATCACCATCACCATGCCATCATGCTGAAGAAACTCTCCCTCGACACTTTGCTGGATCAAGAGCTGAACGTGTGCAGAACTCGGAGGTGCCATACGTTCGGTGCTTGATTTTTCGAAATGAGAAGTTCGACTACATCAACCGCGTTGTCAAACGCTTCCGCTTTTGGCCTACGAGGGTACGTTGACACTCTCTCGCCCTCTCATTGCTACGCATATCTCCTAGATAGATCTTGCATGAGCGTAGGAATTTTTCTAAAATTGCATGCTACGTTCCCCTACAATCACGTCCGTGACAAGTAGACCGATTCCTGCCTACATCTTCTACTATTACTCCACACATCAACCGCTATCCAACATTCATCTAGTCTGCTAAGTTAACAAGAACGGAGTAACGCCTTAAACAAGATGACATGATGTAGAGGGATAAACCCAAGCAATATGAAATGAACCCCATCCTTTTATACTTAATGGAAACAATACAAATACGTTCCTCGCTACTCCTTCTGTCACTGGGTGAGGACACCGCAAGATTGAACCCATCAAAATGCAGCTCTCCCATTGCAAGAAAAATCAATCTAGTTGGCCAAACGAAATCAACATATCACAGAGAAACACAAAGGTATCTTAATCATGCATAAAAGAGTTCAGAGAATACTCAAATAATATTCATAGACAATCTGATCATAGATGCACAATTCATCGGATTTCAACGAAAGCACCGCAAAAGAAGATTACATCGAATAGATCTCCAAGAACATAGAGGAGAACATTGTATTGAAGATCAGAGAGCGAGAGAAGAAGCCATCTAGCTACTAGCTATGGACCCGTAGGTGTGTGGTAAACTACTCACACATCATCAGCAGGGCAGCAAAGTTGATGTAGAGACCTTCCGTGATCAAACCCCCCTTTGGCAGAGTACCGGAACAAGTCTCCAAATGGGATCTCACAAGGACAGAAATTTTTGGTGGCGGAAAAGTATTTTTGGTGTGCCCTCTGGTATATGGGGAATATTGGGGAATTTATAGAGCTGAGATTAGCGTTGGAAGTGCCACAGGGTGCCCACAAGCTTGTGGGGCGCCCCCCCTAGGGCGTGCCCTCTTGGCTTGTGGCCACCCCGTGGCTCTTCGGGCCTCCTCCCGAAGCTTCGTGGGTATCTTCTTGTCCAAGAAAAGTCGTCAAAAAGTTTCGTTCCGTTTGGTCTCCATTTGGTATTGCTTTTCTGTAAAAGAAAAAACAACAGCTGGCACGGGCACTGGGTTAATAGGTTAGTCCCAAAAAATGATATACAATAACATAATAGTGCATATAAAACATCCAAGATGGATAATATAATAGCATGGAACAATAAAAAAATTATAGATATGTTGGAGATGTATCAAGCATCCCCAAGCTTAATTCATGCTCGTCCTCGAGTAGGTAAATGATAAAAATAGAATTTTTGATGTGGAATGCTACCTAACATGTTTACCAATGTAATCTTTGTTTGGCATGAATATTTAGATCTATAAGATTCAAAACAAAAGTTTAATATGGACATAAAACAATAATACTTCAAGCATACTAATAAAGCAATCATGTGTTCTCAAAATATCATGGCTAAAGAAAGTTATCCCTACAAAATAATATAATTTTGTCATGCTCTATCTTCATGACAAACGTATTTATCATGCACAACTGATACATCTCCAACGTATCTATAATTTTTGATTGTTCCATGCTGTTATATTACCATTCTTGGATGTTTTACAACCATTTTATATCAACTTTATATCATTTTTCGGGACTAACCAATTGACATAGTGCCCAGTGCCAGTTGTTGTTTTTTGCTTGTTTTTTACTTCACAGAATATCAGTACCAAATGGAGTCCAAACGTAGTGAAACTTTTGGAGATTTTGTGTAGACCAGAAGACACCCAGTGGGCCAAAGAAGTACCAGAGGGGAGGCCCGTTGGGAGCACAACCCACCATGGCGCACCCAGGGGGTTGTGCCCCCATGGAGCCTCCCTGCACCGCCTCTTCGCCCTATAAATTCACAAATATTCCAGAAACCCTAAGGGAGTCAACGAAACACAATTCTGAACGCCGCAAGCTCCAGAACTATGATATCCAATCTAACACCATCACAGAGGGGTTCATCATCATCATTGGTGCCACTCCGATGATGCGTGAGTAGTCCACCATAGACCTATGAGTACGTAGGCAGTAGCTAGATGGCTTCCTCTCTCTCTTTTGATTATCAATACAATGGTCTCTTGGAGATCTATTAGATGTAAATTGATATATATCCATCGTATCTACTTTTCCTAACGCTTTTCCTCTTGTTTTGGACTCTAATTTGCATGATTTGAATGAAACTAACCCGGACTGGCGCTATTCTCAGCAGAACTACCATGGTGTTGTTTCTGTGCAGAAATAGAAGTTCTCGGATTGGACTGAAACTTTGCAAGGATTTTTTATACAATAAAAGAGAATTACTGGAGCCAAGAACCACCAGAGGGGGCACCTAGGTGGGCACAAACCACTAGGGCGGCCCCCCTGCCCGCCCAGGTGGGTTTTCCCCACCTGGTGGCCCCACAGACCCTAAATCCAACTCCATAAATACCTATTTTCCTGAAAAACCAGGGAGAAAGAATTATCGTGTTCCGTGAGACAGAGCCATCACCACCTGCTGTTCTTCATTAGGAGGCCAGATCTAGAGTCCATTTAGGGCTCCGAAGAGAGGAATCTTCGATCTTCGTCATCACCAACCCTTCTCCATCGCCAATTCCATAATGCTCCACACCGGGAGTGAGTAATTCCTTCATAGGCTCACTGGTCGGTGAGGACTTGGATGAGATTCATCATGTAATCAAGTTAGTTTTGTTAGGGCCTTATCTCTAGTATCCACTATGTTCTGAGATTGATGTTGATATAACTTTGCCATGCTTAATGCTTGTCACTTTGGACCCCGGTGCCATGATTTTAGATCTGAACCATTTATGTTATCACCATTATATCTATGGTCTAGATCCGATCTTGCAAGTTATATTCACCTATTACGTGTTATGATCTGTAAACCCCGGAGTGACAGTAGTCGGGATATTTTCCGGTGATGACCTTAGTTTGAGGAGTTCATGTATTCACTATGTGTTAATGCTTTGTTCTGGTTCTCTATTAAAAGGAGGCCTTAATATCCCTTAGTTTCTAATAGGACCCCACTGCCATGGGCGGGGGGGGGGGGGTAGGACAAAAGATGTCATGCAAGTTCTTTCCATAAGCGTGTATGACTATTTGTGGAATACATGCCTACATTATATTTATGAACTGGAGCTAGTGCCGTATCACCCTAGGTTATGACTGTTATATGACGAATATCGTCCAACAAATCCACTGATCCAATGCCTATGAATTTCTCTTATATTGTTTTTGCTAAGTTACTACTGCTATGTTACTGTTACACTTGCTACAAAATCATTGGTATCACTATTACTGTTGCTACTACTATCAAAATTATCATACTACTTTTATATTGATCACTTTGCTGCAGATAATTAATCTCCAGGTGTGGTTGAATTGACAACTCAACTACTAATACATGCAAATATTCTTTGGCTCCCCTTGGGTCGAACCAATAAATTTGGGTTGAATACTTTACCCTCAAAAACTGTTGCGTTCCCTATACTTGTGTGTTATCAAGACCTTTTTCTAGCGCTGTTGCCGGGGAGCATAGCTATATTTGTCAAGTCACTTGGGATTATTATCAAATTATCATTATGAAGAATGTGAATGATACTAAAACCAAGATCGTTCCCTCTAGGACGAGGGGAGGTAAGGAACTGGCATCACACTCTGCACTTGATTCACCTTCTGTTTTGAGTAGACTTGCAACACCACCACATGTCATTAATACTATTATGTCACAAGTCATTGATGACATTGCTTCTGCTATGAATGATACTCATGATGATGCTAGTAACTTGCTTGATGATAATGTGCCACTAGGTGAATTTCTTGATGAACAACTTGCTAGAACCAAAGCTTTTGAGAATGCTGAAACTGATGAAATTATTGAAACTGATGAAGAGCTTGAAATTGGAAATCTTGAAGCAGCTATTAGATCTAGTTCTCCTAGATATGAATTGCCTAAGATACAAGAAGGTTATGTTAAGGATGAGGAGACAACTAGAGACTTTCTTGCTTGCAATGATAGGGATGATCTTAAGAAATATATGCAAACTGAAAGAAAAATCTTTGAACACTAGAATGAATTGTGATCTTAAGTTTGCTACTTCACCTATCTTTGTAGATGATAAGGATTATGAATTATCTATCGACCCAGAGTTAATTACTTTGTTTGAATCTGATCCTTTCCATGGTTATGAAACTGAAACTGTTGTGGCACACCTTACTAAGTTGAATGACATAGCCACCCTATTTGCTCATGATGAGAAAATTTGCTACTATTATATTCTCAAATTATTTCCACTCTCATTAAAGGGTGATGCTAAGACTTGGTATAATACTCTTGCTCTAGCTTATGTTCGTAGTCCCCAGATATGATTTACTACTTCTCTAAAAATTATTTTCCTGCTCATAAGAAACAAGTTGCCTTATAGTAAATATTTAAATTTGTACAAATTGAAGAAGAGAGTCTACCACAAACTTGGGTGAGGCTTGTCCATTTGCTGAATGCTTTGCCTAATCATCCTCTTAAGAAAAATGAAATACTTGATATCTTCTCTAATGGACTAACCAATGCTTCTTGGGATTTCCTAGATAGTTGTGCTGGCTGTGTTTTCAAGGAATGAACTGTTGAACAAGCTGAAGAATTATTGAACAACATATTGGAAAATTATGATGATTGGAGTCTTCCAGAACCACTGCCTAAACCCACTCTGAAGAAGAGGGGTATCTTATATCTCAGTCCCGAAGATATGCAAGAGGCAAAGAAATCTATGAAGGAAAAAGGTATTAAAGCCGAGGATGTCAAAAATTTACCTCCTATTGAAGAAATACATGGGCTTGAAACACCACCACCACCTAAGGTGGTAGAGGTAGGTTCTTTAATGAAATTCAATGACAATGACAATCCTTACAATATGCATCCTAGTCAATGCCTTTATGAGTTTGACAACTACATTATAAAACAAGATCATTTCAATGCAAATGTTATGAAACAATTGAAATACAACTCTGGTATGATTGCTTGCTTGAGTGACTTGTTATTTAGAATTACCAATTATGTTAGAGGTGTTGGAAAACATGCCTCTATGGTTCAAACCCAACTAGAACAAGTTGCTAAATCTCAAAGAGAATTGCTTGATGAAATGAACAATAATATCAATGATCATGCTATTAGAGTAATGACCAGAGGGGGTAGAATGACCTAGGAACCTCTTTACCCTGAGGGACACCCTAAAAGAATTGAACAAGACTCTCAAATAGCTAAAACTGGTGCACCTAGTCCTTTTGAAAAGAAGAAGAAGAAAAATGTAGGACTTTGCATGCCTCTAGTGAACCTGAAATAGGAAAACCTCCTGATAATGACAATGATGTTTCTATCTCTGATGCTGAAACTCAATCTGGTAATGAGCACTCACCTGCTAATAATGAAAAAGATAATGATGAGGTTCATGAAGACAATCAAACAAATAATAAAGAACCAGATAATGATTTTAATATGGAACCAGCTATTGATCTCGATAACCCACAACCCAAGAATAAAAGATACGACAAAAGAGACTTTGTGGCTAGAAAACATGGTAAGGAAAGAGAACCATGGGTTCAAAAACCTATGCCATTTCAACCTAAATCAACTAAGAAGGATGATGATGAAGAATTTGAACAATTTGCTGAAATGATTAGGCCAGTCTTTTTGCGCACCCGTTTGACTGATAACTTAAAAATGGCCCCTTATGCAAAGTACATGAAAGACATCATCACCAACAAGAGAAAAATACCGGAAGCTGAAATCTCCACCATGCTTGCTAATTATTATTTTAAGGATGGAGTACCTAAAAACTTGGAGATCCGGGAATACCAACTATACCTTGCTCCATCAAAAGAAATTATGTGAAAACTGCTTTATGTGATTTAGGAGCTGGTGTTAGTGTTATGCCTTTCTCTTTATATAAAAGACTTGACTTGAATAAAATCACACCTACTGAAATATCTTTGCAAATGGCTAACAAATCATCTGCCATACCTATCAGTATTTGTGAGGATGTGCCCGTTGTTGTTGCTAACATTACTATCTTAATTGACTTTGTTATACTTAAGATGCCCGAGGACGACAACATGTCGATTATCCTTGGTAGACCCTTTTTCAATACTGCAGGGGCAAAAGCAATGTCACTTTTCATATCAATGGTAATGAGCATACAGTGCACTTTCAGAAGAAACAATTCCAAGTGACTGGTATTAATGTTATTGAAAATTCTCTGACAATCACTATTGAAAGTTTTCAACTACCTTTACCTACTTCCAAAAGAAAATATGAAATGCTTATTGTTGGGGATGTGCATATCCCCATTGACGTAACCTAGTGTTTTACAAAATTTCTTCGGTTCCATGCTAATCAAAAAAATGGTTGTTAATAAGACTTGATCAACCTTATAATGGATCATTTTTTAGAGGTATGAAGTCAATGAATTGAGTAGGCATTACTTTCAGTCCTTACTTTTATTTTCAGTTTTTCTTAGTTAAATAAAATAAAATTGCAAGTTTTATATGTTTTCTGAATTTCCCATGCAATAAAAATGACCCAAAAATAAAAGTTCTCAAAATGCTCTAAAAATTGAATACGACTTTTTTCTGAATATTTCTGAATGTTTGATGCAAATAACATCAGGGGGTGCACCAAGTGGGCACAACCCACCTGGGCGCGCCCTGCTGGGTTGTGGTTGATACGTCTCCAACATATCTATAATTTTTGATTGTTCCATGCTATCATATTATCTGTTTTGGATGTTTTATATGCATTAATATGCTATTTTATATTATTTTTGGGACTAACCTATTAACCTAGAAGCCAATGCCAGTTTCTGGGTTTTCTTTATTTTTGAGCTTCGCAGAAAAGGAATACTAAATGGAGTCTAAACGGAATAAAACTTCGCGATGACTTTTCTTGGACCAGAAGACACCTAGGGGACTTGGACTGCAAGTCAAAAGAGACACAAGGCGGTGGCAAGGGTGGAGGGCGTGCCCTAGGGGGGCGCCCCCTACCTTGTGGTCCCCTCGGTGACTCCCTGACCTAGACCTTCCCCATATATATTCACATATATTCCAAAAACCCTCAGAAGCATCCACGAAAACAATTTCCACTGCCGCAGCCTTCTGTTCCTGTGAGATCCCATCTTGGGGACTTTTCTGGCATCCTGCCGGAGGGGGATTCGATCACGGAGGGCATCTACATCAACTCTATTGCCCTTCCGATAAAGCGTGAGTAGTTTACCATAGACCTACGGGTCCATAGCTAGTAGCTAGATGGATTTTTCTCTCTCTTTGATTCTCAATACCATGTTCTCCTCGATGTTCTTGCAGATCTATCCAACGCAATCTTCTTTTGCGGTGTGTTTGTCGATATCCAATGAATTGTGGATTTATGATCAACTTATCTATGAATATTATTTGAATCTTCTCTAAATTCTTATACGCATAATTTGATATCTTTGTATTTCTCTTTGAATTATGGGCTTGGTTTGGCCAACTAGATTGGTTTTTCTTGCAATGGGAGAGGTGCTTAGATTTGGGTTCAATCTTGCGTGATTTCACCCAGTGACAAAGTAGGGGTAGCGAGACACATATTGAATTTTTGCCATCGAGGATAAAAAGATGGGGTTTCATCATATTGCTTGAGTTTATTCCTCTACATCATGTCATCTTACTTAAGGGGTTACTCAGTTCTTTATGAACTTAATACTCTAGATGCATCCTGGATAGCAGTCGATGTGTGGAGTAATAGTAGTAGATTTAGGCAGAAGTCGGTCTACTTGGCATGGATGTGATGCCTATATTGCATAATCATTGCCTTGGATATCGTCATAACTTTGCGCTTCTCTATCAATTGCTCGACAGTAATTTGTTCACCCACCGTATTATTTGCCTTTAAGAGAGAAGCCTCTAGTGAAATCTATGCCCCCCGGGTCTATTTTCCATCATATTATTTTCTGATCTACTGTTTTGCAATCTTTGATTTTCAGATCTATAAACCAAAAGAACCCAAATATATTTTATCTTTTGTTCACTTCTATCATATCTCACCTTTGCAAGTGACCGTGAAGGGATTGACAACCCCTTTATCATGTTGGGTGCAAGTGTTTGATTGTTTGTGCAGTTGCATCTATTGGGGACTTGCGCGTTTCTCCTACTGGATTGATACCTTGGTTCCTATCTAAGGGAAATACTTATGTCTAATGTGCTGCATCACCCTTTCCTCTTCAAGGGAAAAACCAATGCAATCTCAAGAACTAGGAGGAAGAATTTCCGGCATCCGGGGAGATCAACGTCAAGCCTACCAAGTACCCATCATAAACTCTCATCTCTTCCAGTACATTATTCTCTATTCGCCTCTCGTTTTCCTCTCCCCCACTTCTAAAATGATTTTCGAAAAGATTTGCCTTTTTTGCCTTTCTTCCTTGCTTTTTGTTTGCTCGTGTGTTAGATTTCTTGCTTTCTCTCGATTACTCGAGAATACCAAATTGTGTGACTTTTCCAATACTAATAATAATGATTTTATTAGTACTCTGATTGCTCCCGCCACTAATGTGGAATCTTATGAAATCAATGCCGCATTGCTGAATCTTATTATGAAAGATCAATTTTCCGGCCTTCCTAGCGAGGCCGCATCCCGTGTGAATAATTTCATTGAGTTGTGTGATATGCAAATGAAGAAAGATGTGGATAATTATATTGTTAAATTAAAGCTATTTCCGTTTTCACTGCGAGATCGTGCTAAAACGTGGTCTTCATCTTTGCCTAAAAATAGTATTGATTCATGGAATAAGTGTAAATATGCTTTTATTTCCAAGTATTTTCCTCCTGCTAAGATCATCTCCCTTAGGAACGATATTATGAATTTTAAGCGACTGGACCACGAACATGTTGCACAGCCTTGGGAGAGGATGACATTGATGATACAGAATTTCCCTACTCATGGTTTAAACTTGTGGATGATCATACAAAAAATTTATGTCAGATTGAATTTTGCTTCGAGAAAGCTTTTAGATTCGGCCGCGGGAGGGGGTACTTTTATGGAAATTACTTTAGGAGAAGCTACTAAACTCCTAGATAATATTATGATTAACTATTCTCAATGGCATACCGAAAGATCTTCCACTAGTAAAAAAAGTGCATGCGATTGAAGAGATTAATGTTTTGAGTGGAAATATGGATGAACTTATGAAATTGTTTGCTAGAAAGAGTGCTTTTATTGATCCTAATGATATGCCTTTGTACACTTTAATTGAAAATAATAATGAATCTATGGATGTGAATTTTCTTGGTACGAACAATTTTGGTAATAACGCGTATAGAGGTAATTTTAATCCTAGGTCGTTCCCTAGTAATTCCTCTAATAATTATAGTAATTACTACAACAATTCTTATGGAATTATAATAAGATGCCCTCTGATCTTTAGAATAGTATTAAAGAATTTATGAGTTTGCAAAATACTTTCAATGCTTTGGTTGAAGAAAAATTGCTTAAGATTGATGATTTGGCTAGGAACGTTGATAGAATTTCTCTTGAGATTGATTCTTTGAAAATTAATCTATTACTCCCAAGAATGATATTAATGAATCTCTAAAAGCCTTGACTGAAAAATCAACCGCCATACCTATCGGTATTTGTGAGGATGTGCTCGTTGTTGTTGCTAATGTTACTATTCTAACTGACTTTATTAGACTTGAGATGCCCGAGGATGAATTCATGTCAATTATCCTTGGTAGACCCTTCTTAAATACCACAGGGGCTGTTATTGATTGCAATAAAAACAAGGTCACTTTTCATATGAATGGTAATGAGCATACAATGCACTTTCCGAAGAAACAATTCCAAGTGAATTGCATTAATGTTATTGAAAAATCTCCGATAATCACTATTGGAAGTTTCCAACTACCTCTAGATACTGTCAAAAAGAAATATGAGATGCTTATTGTTGGGGACATTCATATCCCCATTGAGGTAACTTGGTGATTTATGAAAGTTCTTCGGTTTCATGCTAACCGAAAGTGGTTGTTAGTAAGACTTGATCAACCTTATTAATAGATCATTTTTAAGAGGTATGAAGTTGATGAATTTACTAAGCACTACCTTCTGTCCCTACCTTTTATTTTCTGTCTCCATTAGTCGAATAAAATAAACTGCCATGCTTTGTCTATTTTCTGAGTTTTCCGTGCAATAAAAATTGACCCAAAAATAAAAGTTTTCAGAATGCTCTGAAAATCTGATACGATTTTTTCTGAATATTTATGAATTTCTGGTGCAAATAATACCTGAGGGAGGTGCACCAGGTGGGCGCAACCCACCTGGGCGCGCCAGCACCCCCAGGCACGCCCTGGTGGGTGCTGCCCACCTGGTGGGCCCCCTGACTTACTTCTTCCTCCCACACCACTCCATTCACCTAGAAAAAAATCACCAACACTCTCTCTCTCGTGTTCTTGCTCCTGAGACCGCAGATTTCGATCTCTTTGCTCGAAGCTCCGTTTCTGAAGCTGTTTCGGAGATTTGTTGCTTGGTATGTGACTCCTCCATGTGTCCAATTAGTTTTTGGTTTAATGGTTTATACTTAGAATAATTATCCACTCTTGGTGCTGTTGTAGATGAGCTTGCATGTTGAATTCTTAGAGTTTTAAGTAGTTTGAATGCTCTCTATGGCCTTTATACATCCCTATGAGTAGTTGCTATCAATCTTGTGAAGTTTTGTTGAGAGAAATTTTGTGTAGTAAAATTTCAGAATTTTGTTCATAGGAAAAAGTTGAATATCTTCAGGAAGTTTTCTTCCAAGAAGAACTCCAACGGGGTTATTGGGCAGTCATCGGACAATGATCTTCATACCCCGATGTTGGTGGAACTATGCCGTGTGAGTGGCCGGACAATGATTGCATGGAGGAGGCCGGAATCCTCCAAGAGTTCAACCAATATGCTGCTAATGCCAGCCTCACCGATTTCATCACAGCTGAATGCGAACAGTATCATCTCCTCACAAACTCCTTTGTGCAAAACTTTCAGTTTCATTTTAGGAATAATCCCACTGAGGTGTCATTTAACTTATAGGTTGAACCCCGCCAGATTCCACTTACTGACTTTTGTAACATATGCATGCTTCCTACTAATGGGGGTTTGGTAGAGCTTAGGCCCTTAGAGTTTGATGGTTTTTACCACACTCTGACAATGGGGGATGAGAGAGGAGTATCGGCCACCACTGCCGCTAGTTTGCAGTTTCCTGCCATGCATTATTTTTCTTTATTTATCGCAAAGTGCTTGCTAGCAAGAGAGAAGGTGGGTTCACTTAGTGCCCCAGACTTTGCTGTTTTACGTCGCACACTTAATGGCGACAACACTTTTAGCTTGGGAGCTATTGTGGCACGTGACCTTCACCTTAACAGATTCAAGGGTAAAATACATGGGGGCATTTATGCTACTCATTTGGCTACTCACTTCAATGTGCAGATACGCCAACATGATCACCCCTTGCCCAAGGTTTACCTTGACAGAGCATCGGGATCATCATTTTATTGATGTCGATAGCCGTGATCTTAACTTCCCTTATAATTTAGTTTTTTGTGGTACTACTCGTGATGTTATCCCCTTGCCTGCACCTGCTTTGTTTGATTATGTTCCACGAACGGATACAAAATCATGCCTGAGGACATTGTCGCTTACTAGAACAACCTGGCGGCGGCACAGGCGGAGCCCCAACAGTGGGACCCTATGGTGCCTTCTCCCCACCACTTCAACATCGGACCTCATGACTTCTACGACTGGTGATTACCAAGCTACGCCAAAAGTGTAAGCTTGGGGGAGTATGTATTCCCACCGACATTACATTCATGTTCACACATTTCATGCCAGTTGTCGGTGTCCACACTTTTTCATTGTATTGTCCATGTTTAATTTATTTTATTGCTTTCTTCTTGTGTGTTTGAAAAACTTTGAGAAAATCCCAAAAATATATTTCTTGCTTCTTTTTGATTTTTCTTTCTAGTTTAAATTGTTGTGGCACTAAAAGAAAACCCAAAAATATTTCCTTGTTCTTCTTTTACTTGTTGGGAGCTTTCCCGTGTAAATAGTTTTTCTCGTTTTTACTTTTCCCATTTCCATTTGTTTGCTTTCAAAAAAACCAAAAACTCCAAAAACATTTCAGTGTGTTTCTCTGATTTTCTTTTTCTTTTTTTTTCGAGTCATACCGAGGAGAAGACCACGATGAAAATGTTGAGTGGCTCTCATTTTCATTATTGTTGATCTAACAAAGAGACCATATTACCTTGTCTTCTCCTCTTGAATAAAATGTTTCCAGATTCCAGCTTAGTACACGGCACTCTTGCATTATTATTATTTGAAATTGTTCGGTCGTGCAAGTGAAAGGCAATAATGACGATATTAGATGAACTACCCGTGGCAGAGAGAAACAAGTATGAACTCGACTTGTTCTGTTTTTGTAAATATGTTTAACCTAGTATCCATGCTTCAGCCTACTATGATCAAACATGTTTGCAATGACAATTAGAGATTATAGTTTCTCATGCCATGCATAAGCAGCTAGGAGTTAATAATGACTTATCTTGGAGATCAACATTGTGTTACAATGATTGTGATGTAGTATGATGATATGGTATCCTGCTCTGAATGTTCGAGTGGCTTGAGTTGGCACATGTTCATGCATGTAGTTGAATCAAAACCAACATAGCCTCTATGATATTTATGTTCATGGTGTTCATATCCTACTCATGCTAGTATCCAATGTTACTTATGCATAATGCATGTTCATGATCGTTCTTGCTCTCTAGCTAGCCGCTTCTCAACCTATTTGCTAGCCTTCGCCTATACTAAGTGGGAACTCTGCTTGTACATCCAAAAACCTGAAACCCAAGTTATTCCAGATGAGTCCACCATACCTACCTATATCCGGTATTACCCTGCTGTCCTAAGTAAATTTGCATGTGCCACCTCTTAAAACGTCAAATAAATATCCTTTTTGTGTGCCTGGATTGTTCATGGAACGACAGGAGGTGGTCGGTATCATCCATGCTAAGCGGGTTATTCTCAGGTCGAGTGTTTATTCACTCGCCATCGCACGAGAAAAGGGCGGTAATAGGGATGCCCAGTCCCAAACTGCAAAAAGAAAAGAGCTTACAAATAATCAAACAAAAACTCTCCCAGTGGAGTCATAACCTTTAACTTTCCGCTTGGGAACCGCCACTAGCATGCTTAGCATGGAACATATTGATAACTGATGGTCGTTAAGTGAATAAGAAGGCTGCATGTCTCAAAATATCATTTACCTATGTTTTAAAAACTTGAGCTCTGGCACCTTTGCAAATCAGTGCTTCCCTCCACGAAGGGACTATCTATTTACTTTTATGTTGCGTCATCACCTTCTCAAATAAGCGCCAGAACCTGAGAGCATTGCTGCCATGCTGATGCATTGTGTATAGCTAATGTTGGGTGCATGATTTCTAGATCTTTTCTACCATGAATTACAATGTTTAGTCGCTACTTGAACTTCGGGGGTGCTCTGCATTTATGTTTTGCGGTCTCAGAAAGGGCTAGCAAGATACCACTATTGTCATATTATATCATGGTTGTTTTGACAACGTGTTGCTATTTGAGATATTTTGTTATTGCTCTCTAGTTGTTTATGTAATTGATATGAGTTAATATAATTTTTAAGAGTTATTGTCGACACGGTTAGTTATAATCTTTGTTGAAAACCATGGTGTTGTTTAAGCTTATTTATGAAACAAGAGCAAAAGAGTTCGTAAAAGTTTTTCTTTTTCACTTCCAGTTTATCGACTGAATTGCTTGAGGACAAGCAAAGGTTTAAGCTTGGGGGAGTTGATATGTCACCAACATATCTACATTTCCTAACGCTTTTCCTCTTGTTTTGGACTCTGATTTGCATGATTTTAATGAAACTAACCTCGAACTGACGTTGTTTTCAGCAGAACTACCATGGTGTTGTTTTTGTGCAGAAATAAAAGTTCTCGGAATGGAACAAACTTTGTGAGGATTTTTTATATAGTAAAAGACAATTTCTGGAGCCAGGATGGACCTGAGGGGGGCACCTGGGTGGGCACAGCCCACCAGGGCGCGCTAGCCCCCCAGGCGGGGCCAGGTGGGTGTTGCCCCCTGGTGGCCCCGCTGACCTCCAAACCGACGCTATAAAATCCCATATTTCCAGAAAAAAATTAGATAGAAAGAATTATCGCGTTTCATGAGATGGAGTTGCCGCCAAGACCTGTTCTTCCTCAGGAGGGCAGATCTGAAGTCCGTTTGGGGCTCCGGAAAGGGGGATCTTCGATCTTCGTCATCACAAACACATCTCCATCACCAATTCCATGATGCTCCCCACCGGGAGTGAGTAATTCCTTTGTAGGCTCGCTGGTCGGCGCGGAGTTGGATGAGATTCATCACGTAATCGAGTTAGTTTTGTTAGCGCCAGATCTGTAGTATCCACTATGCTTTGAGATTGATGTTGCTATGACTTTGCCGTGCTTAATGCTTGTCACTTTGGGCCCGGGTGCCATGATTTCAGATCTGAACCATTTATGTTATCACCTTTATATCCATGTTTTAGATCCGATCTTGCAAGTTATAGTCACCTACTACGCGTTATGATCCGGCAACCCCGGAGTAACAGAAGTCGGGACCACTCCCGGTGGTGACCGTAGTTTGAGGAGTTCATGTATTCACCGTGTGCTAATGCTTTGTTCTAGTTCTCTATTAAAAGGAGGCCTTAATATCCCTTAGTTTCCAATAAGACCCCGCTGTCACGGGAGGGTAGGACAAAAGATGTCATGCAAGTTCTTTCCATAAGCACCTATGACTATTTACGGAATACATTCCTACATTATATTTATGAGCTGGAGCTAGTGCCGTATCGCCCTAGGTTATAACTGTCTCATGATGAATATCATCCAACGAGTCACTGATCCAATGTCTAAGAATTTAACTTATATTGTTCTTGCTAAGTTACTACTGTGTCTACTGCTATTGTTGCTGCTACAATATCACTGCTATCACTATTACTTACCGTTACTATTGCTGCTGTCATCAAAACTATCATACTACTGTGCTACTAATCACTTTGCTACAGATAATTAATCTCCAGGTGAGTTGAATTGACAACTCAGCTGCTAATACCTTCAAATATTCTTTGCCTCCCCTTGTGTTGAATCTATAAATTTGGGTTGAATACTCTACCCTCGAAAACTGTTGCGATCCCCTATACTTGTGGGTTATCAGTGTGTATGTGTGTGAGTAGGGGATTTGGGGTGAGCGAAGGATTTGGGATGTTTGTGTGGAGGGGCCCAAGGTGGTGTTTGAGGAAATGCCACGGGTACTGAAAATTTTACTAGGCTGGAGTAAAATGGTGGGGCTACCAAAAATTTGGATCAAGGGATTGAAGTAGAGCGAGGCCGGGGTAAAATGTCGGGGCTACTGAAAATTTGGATCTACCGATTGAAGCAGAGCGGGAGTAACAGACATCGCACATGGTCCAGACATACTAATCGTGTGCTATCAAACAGAAAAACCATCTATGTGGATGCAGGTAGATAATTTTGATATTGCGAGGGAGTAGATATTTTTTAGAGGAGGATGGAAGCCTCGTGGATCCCAATCTACTGTGATCATGTGGGTGATAGGGGCAGGGGCGCGGCACATGAGTAGTCCTAGGGAACCGTGTCTGTTTCATACCCGATCGTAGACAGTTGCTCTGTTCGACCCGTTTGCAGTTTATAAATTTGGCCAAAAAAACGCGGGGAAAAACACGAACACACTTGCATGTGGACCAAATATATGTATGAAAAGGGTGATTTGATGTTCAAATACCCAATCCACAACTTTGATGTGGCACCTGTCGCACAAAGCACACATTATTATTGCTAGTCCCCCCCTCCAAACACACACACACACTTTGTGTTGCTGGGAGGGGAATCCTAGCTATGAACACATGCCCCCAAGTAGCTAGGTCTGACATCTCAATGTACCGTAACACAAAACGGAATGAAGTACATCAACCCCCCCTCCCCAATTTGCTTCTGATCAAATGTCGACCATGTGCGGGCCCATAGATGTGTTCTTCCGGCGTTACCAAATTATAAATTTGATGTGGCACATGTGCATAGAAAATTAACCGGGCATGCCCGACCTCACGGAGGTTCATCTAGTATGAAGTAGTACTGTGCCCCCTCCCCCTTTGCTTCCGATCAAATGTGGACCGTGTGCGGGCCCACAGATGTGTTCTTCTGGCATTACCAAATCACAAATTTGATGTGGCACATGTGCATCGCAAAATTCACCGGGCATCCCCGACCCCATGGAGGTTCATCTAGTACGAAGTAGTACTATGCCCCTATCATGGGAACAAGTATTTATAGAAGAGACATGATCCTAGCTACGGCGAGGATGTACACACGAGTTTAGGCCCCTCTCGGAGGAGGTAAAAGCCCTATGTCTCGGTGCCGCTGAAGCTTGTCGACTGGATGTGTGTTGAAGTTACAGGGGGTGTGAACCCTTGTGCCAGAGGAGGGGTGGCTTATATTGAGTGTGCCTAGCCCCTCCAGCCCTCGGTTACACTGGGTTCATTGTAAGTTAAGACAGGGGCATTACTGGTAACGCCTGCTATTAATGATCTTTATGTCTATGGAGTGAATGCCTGACCGTTGCCATCCTGGGGTGACTGTAGGCCTTCTATGCTCCGAGTGATCTCTTTGTATGGTCGAGTGTAATGATCAGGTCGAGTGGAATTGGGATATCCCAGCGGAATCTGCTGCCGAGTGGATTACACTTCAGAGTGATTTCAGTCGGTATCTTCTGTAGGACTTCGTATGTCTTTGACTCTAGGGTAGTTTCCTTGGGTAATGTGTCTAGGTCAGGCCTATGACCCTACCCTAGGTACATTTCATCATCATTAGCCCCCGAATGGATTGAGGTTCGAGTGAGGAAGGGTTGAAATTGGTTCTAACTCAATTCAATGCTTCGGAGGCATTTCTTCGAGGTCTTGAAAGGACTCGGGTACTTAAACCCTGCATCAATTGCCTCGATCGATTCTGGCTTCTGAGATCACCGAGTGAATCACGTTGTAAATCTTCGAGTGAGTTGGAATGTTATATCTTTGACGTGATTGACTACTCTGCGGCCTCTGGATCTCACGGGATTCGAAATTTTGGAGAAGCGCGCGGGACGGGGCGTGGCGCAGTAAATGGAACGAGTAGATAGGGGCTCCTCAAGCTTCATGCCACCTTTTTCGCCACGTAAACAGAACGAGTAGATAGGATTGCTCGGACCCATGGGTCAGCCACTCGGAAGTGGACCCATAAAAAGCGCCAAGGTCGATGCGAGGCACTGTGCATTCCATTCGATCCCCTTTCTCTCTCCTTCTCCACCTTGCTTATCCCTTCTCTCGATGCTTCCACCCGACCCGCACGAAATCTGCTGCCATGGTGAAGGAAAGGACTGCAGCTCTGGAGCATGCAAAGAAGGTGGCAGCAGTGGCGAAGGCAAGAAGACAACGAGGGGGTCATCATCGCTGTCCGGTCTACCGCCTACTTGGATCCAGGGGGACTGGATCCGCTCCACCGTCCTGAAGGACGACCTGGAGAATCTCCCCACCGATGGCCTGAGAGTTCATGGGTCTTGGAGGCTACCAGAGGGGGAATCTGAGCCCCAGCCGTGCGAGGGCGAGCATGTCCTCCTCACCACCCATGTCGAGGGAGGTTTCTCCCTGCCCCACATCCATTCTTTCGGGGTTTCCTCAGTTTCTTCAGCCCTCAGATCCACCACTTTCCTCCCAATAAAATCACGTGTCTTGCCGCATTCGTTTCAATGTGCGAGAACTTCCTCGGGTACCAGCCGCACTGGGGCTTGTTCAAACATATTTTCACTTGCCGATCACAGTCGGTGAAGAAAGCCAACCAAGACGATGCAAAGACGCACGTGATCCAAATGTGCGGGGGGTAGGGATCCAAACGAGGGGTAGAAGTACTTTTCCCCCTATGACCTTTCCCGAGTCAGTTAGAGGATGGCACTCGACTTGGTTTTACTTCAAGGACATCCCGACTCCTGGTTAGTCGACTAGCCTCCCTCTCTTCACTCTGGACAGACTACGCTGACCCTCTTCACTAGAAGTAACCACGACAGAGAGGGGTGAGGTGTCCATGTTAGTCGATGCAGTCGATTCATTAGTTTAGGGGGGCGTGACTGGCATGGACCTGCTAGAGGTGTTTCTCAGTCGATGCATTCAGCCTCTCCAAGCTCGTGACCATCCAATGTGGATGTACTCGGGCCCTAAAGACATTGCTTGAATCCACCCAGAGGACATCGCCGAGGATACGGTGGCTCAGTAATTGCAAAGCATCACTGGGAACAAGGACAACCCTCGCGGATCCAGGAGGATTTTACCATTCGACACCGACAATGCTCCAAAGGAGGTCAGGCTCGATTTACCGAGTGTTCTTTTTCAATACGCGATTGTTCTTGAATCTGACTGATATTTGCAACTTGTGTAATGTAGATTTTCACCAAGATGTACTCGATGCCTAACGAGGAGCAAGTCCAGTAAGGAGCAGCAAGTGATGGAGAAAGCATTGATTGGCAATATGCAGACGATAGCAAGGATTACAACAAGGACTCCGACAGCAGCGAGGAAGTCGACTCACTGCCCCGCTCTGAACGACGCTCCAAACAGTCGTAGGATCCTTTGGGAGGAAGTGGCAAAGCAGTTCCGTCGAGTGCGAAGATCCAGAAGCGCACTCGGACGTCGACTCTAGACCCAGCAGAGAAGGCTACGAAGCAGTCCAAAATTCTTCCACCCAAGCCTCGGAAGGCATTGCCCAGGATAAAGGTGGACGTGCCCGTTGCTTCAGCGTAAGTGTTTCTTTTCCTTATGTCTTGTTGCCACTGCGAACTTCTTTCTTGCTTGGCCGAGTGACATTTGGAACTTCCAGTGCTGCTACCTCTGCAACATCTATGGTGATCGACTAGGAGCGTGATGACACGGGGACTGTAGACGTGGCCACCTCTAGGGAAGGTATGATTCTACAGTCAAACTTTTACTCTATCAGCTGTTTTGATGGACGACTGAAATGTTACTGTCGAGTGCTTTGTAGTGCCCTCAAATGTTATCCATCTTCCAGATGACGATGATGAGGATGTGCCTCAAAGGAGTACAGGGAGAAGGGGAAGAGCTTTGAGCAGGAGGGTGCCTGCCAGCAAAGTGCCTTGCCCAGTGTCTGAGCATGTGGTCCAACGACTTGATTAGGCAACACAAAAGAAACGGTCAGCCAGATCAAGGTGTGTGCGATATACAGCATGCGGTTCACTCAGATGAACTGTTTGTGTTGAGACAAGAGAACAAAATAGTTCAATATAACAAGATGTGTGTGATTCGCCGCAAATAGGTCTGTAATCAGAAATGTGTGCGAAGACCGATAATAACACAGACGATTGCTTCTAATAAGACGTATGTCATATGATCTATCTACACAACATGTATTGGCCATTGGGGGACGGGCATTCATCCGGATACGTCATAAGGATGCGAAGAGGCATCCTATATCAGCAAGGACTAGCTGCTCCACCAGTAGCTCATCTAAGAGAACTCTCAAGTCAAGTGTGCTCGGGCTGGAGTAGCCATGAGATGGGTGACTAGATGGGAAGTTGTGTTGATGTTAAATTAACTAATAGGATGGGTCATTTCAGTTCAACAGACCGAAATGACCCATTCCCTCAGCTAATTTAACCTTGAGGTCCTTGTTTTTTATTTTTATTTTATTTCTTAACAAATGTTAAAGAAGGTCTACCACATTACTTTTTGACAATGTGTATATGTGGCACACAGTTGGTCCATCCGACCTGTTTGTGATGGAATAAGCTATGTGTGCTGTGGGAAAACGCCTGCTAGTGTACAACCGTTTGTGATTGATGAATTCATCACTAACAAGTTCCCTAGTTTGGTCCGTGTTCATCTCATCATCATCTACTTCTTGTGCTAGCTCGATATTCCTTATATGCTAAGTTTCCATTAATTGATGGCGATCTATGAACACGCCACCATTTCCTCACCTGTTTCCCGCCACCCATCGATATTACAAATAAACCTAGGCGCGGCGCAACGCACGGAGGCAACAAGCACAACCTGTAGCACATCCACCTTTTCCAAGCATGCCAACGCACCAAAGTGCCGCCTCTGCCATCAACCTCGTTGACGAGGAAAACCAGAAGGCACCATGGCCCGTCGAGGCCGCGACGCACCCCGACAACGCGATGGACGACACCGTGATGTGCGTCAGCGCCAGGGTTAAGCAGACCCTTGATACATGGTGCTTCAGCGTAGCGGATCAAGATATGCATGTCAGCACCGAGAGGCTGCAGCTCGCTGCACAACATGATCGATGGCGCGCTGCAAAGCAAGCTAGGCGCGTCCGCGCCGATAGGCTGCTGCTCACCGCACGACGAGACCATTGGAGCGCCGCAGAGTGAGAGGCGCGGTGCGCCACACAGCAAGAGCGGATCCATTGGCCTTGTCCGTTGTCAAAAGGGCGTCATAGCTGGGTACACGTCCCGTCAGTACCCCCATTCCTCGCCAGGAGTGGGCACAGGCCCTCTGCATCGTACTTGCACCAGAGGTCGGCCGTGTCATACTTGCATCAGACGCCCTCCGTGCCATTCACATGGGTCGCGCCGTTCACCTTGTCCGTGGCCCGCTCGATGCCAACACGCTGGTCGATAGGCTCGACTGTCATGGTTCTAAGTCTGACAGTAGAATGGGGGGTAGGTATGGAGAGGCAAGATCCTAGCTATGGAGTAGTTGTGCAGACAAGGGATGTACGAGTTCAGTCCCTTCTCAGAGGAACTAACAACCCTACATCTCGGAGCCCGGAGGCGGTCGACTGGATAATGTGTGTATAGATTACAGGGGTGCGAACCCTTTACACTGAGGAGGGGGGTGGCTTATATAGTGTCTGCCAGACCCCTCCGACCCTCAGTTATGCAGGGTTTAAAGTACATTAAGGCCTGGCGTTTCTGGTAACGCCTTACATAAAGTGTCATCATGGCCATAAAGACTACTTAATTACAGACCCTTGGATGCAGAGTGGCTCTTGATATCCTGGTGGTCGAGTGAGTCTTCATGGTCAAGTCCTTCGCTTCCGTCGAGTGAAGTCTCTCTTTGGTCGACTGGAAGGCCGCTTCTTCTGAGGGTGTCCTTGGGAAGGGTACTTAAGATAGGTCTGTGACCCTACCCTAGGTACATGACTTCATCTTTAGCCCCCGAATGGATCGAGGTTTGAGTGAGGAAGGAGTTGATAATATTTCCGACCTACTTTTGTGTTCTGAACACGTCTCATCTTGGACCAATAATCTTTTTGTTGATGGCAGCAACTTTTCTTTCAGTCGCCTTGATCCATTCTTTTCTCCCGTCGAGTGAACTTTTGAACTTAGTAAACTTCCGAGTGACGGATCGCAGGAAATCTACCGTCTGACAGATTGATCTGCTGTTAGCGGATTTCATGGGATCCGAATTTTGGGAAGCGCGCGAAGCGGGGCGGACCGCGGCGCTCAGATGGGATAAGGCGTAGATGCCTCGATTTCCGCGCCGCCTTTTTCGCACGTATCACGTGTGCGCGACTGTTTTAGGATGTGATAGGATCGCCCGGGCCCACTCGTCAGCCACTCGGAAGCGTCCTTATAAAAGGCGTCGGGCGAGGGTTTTTGAACAGTACCCCCCCATTTCTCCTTCCGCCCTCTCCATCTCCGCCCGCCGTGCCTGCTCTCGCCCCCGCCCATCCACTCCTCATGCGCTTCGCCGGTGACAATGGTGAAGGAGAAGCCGGCGGCCTTGGAGCGCGTGAAGAAGGCAACGGCGACGGGGAAGGCGAAAGGGAGAGCATCCAGTCGGGGCGGATCCTCGTCAAGGTCCCGCCTGCCGCAAGGTTGGGTCCAAGGGGATTGGATCCGCTCGACCATCACCGAGACGGATCTCAATGACCTGGCTAACGAGGGCCTGATCCCACGGGGCAGCGAGGCTCCCGGGGAACGAGTGGCAACCGCAGCCGCAGGAGGGTGAGTGCGTTCTTCTAGCTACTCACGTAGACCGTGGGTTCTCCCTGCCTTCGAGTGTTTTCTTCCGTGGGTTCTTGAATTTCTTTGGGGCGCAACTCCACCATTTCAATCCAAATTCCATTGCCTACCTTGCTGCCTTCATGTCCATGTGCGAGAACTTCCTGGGTTGTCGACCACACTGGGGTCTCTTTAAGCACATATTCACTTGTCGCTCACAGACAGTGAAAAAGGCGAGTCCGGATGACGATAGGACTAAGGTTATTCTGATGTGTGGGGGTCTTGGGATTCAGATGAGGGGCAAGAGTACTTTTCCGGCCATGACCCTTCCTGAGTCGGTCAGAGGATGGCAGTCGACTTGGTTCTACTGCCAAGATGAGTCGACGCCGGGGCAGTCGACTGGTCTCCCTCCGTTTTCAATGGACCGAGTGAACAAGACCTCTTCTCTGATGGTGCTCCCTGAGGAGAAAGACCAAGTAAAAATTTTGATGGAGCGTGTAGTCCACCTAGTTCGGGAAGGAGTGACGGGTATGGACCTTCTGGAGGTCTTCCTTAGGCGGTGCATCCAACCACTTCAGTACCGAGGCCACTCGATGTGGCTGTACTGTGGAACCGAGGATGAAACTCGGGTCCATCTAGAAGCAGTCGACAACGCCACACTGGAGAGGTGGATGACCGCGATCACAGGAAATAAGGACAACCCTCGAGGGGCTAGGAGGATTCCGCCACTCGACCATACCTACACTCCGGACACGGTATGCCCACTTTACCCTTAATTGTAATCTTGCTTTATCCATTCTGCTTTGTTGCAAATTGGTCGATTGACCGTTGTTTTGTTGTCTGTCAGGCCACCACTGAACTATACTCGATGCCCAATGGAGCACAAACGCCGACTGAGGAGGAGGAAGGAAGTGGGGGCGAAAGTCGGGAGGAGTGGGATTCGGATGCTGTCGATGACGATGAGGGTGATGACTCTGCTGAGGAGGAAGAGGAGGAGGAGGAGCAGGAAGTTGCGCCTCCTCGCTCGGAAAGGCGCTCGAAGCTTGTCCATGATCCTGTGAATGAGCGTGGTAAGGGGGTCACGACTGTCGCTCAGTCGACCAAGCGCCCTCGAACCACTTCTCCGGTGCCGACTGAGAAAGCTCCAAAGCAATCCAGAGTGGCACCGTCGAAGCCGGCTAAGGCCTTGCCGAAGATGAAGATGGTGATCCCCACTATCTCAGGGTAATGATGCTAGTTGAGTTTTTCTGTTCCACATGAACTTATTCTTGGTCGACTCATGAATCAACCGACTGACTTCTGAAACTGCAGCGCTGCTACTTCTGATACATCGGCCAGGGCTGAAGATCATGAGATGGAAGACGCTGCCACTTCAAAACCTGGTATGACTTTCATAGTTCCGTCTTCAGTCGATTGGCTCTTTGTCTCTAATTTTAATTCTTTTCTGTAGCTCCATCTAATGTCGTTATTAACCTTCCTAACGACGATGATGAGGAACCACTGAGGCAAAGGAGGAGCAGGAAAGCGTCTGCTGGCAAGGCGACTCAGGACGTGCCAGCACCCGAGACACTGGTCGCGGAGGGAGAGAACATCACTCGGCCTACCGTATCTTTTGCGGTGCTGTTGACGAGTGCTCGCCCCTCTTCGTCGAGTGCTGCACAGCCTTCACTTTTCTCGACCCACTACGTCCCAGAGGACCAAGCCAGTGCTGCGAAAGAAGCAATACGCCAGGCGGGAGTCATGATGGAGCAAGTGAAGGCCATCCGAGAAGCCAGCCAGGCAGCCTATGACGCCAGTTCAGCTCTTCAGAGTAACGTTCAGATCAGTCGGTCACCGCCTGTTCTGTTAGGACATGATGTCTGAAGATTCTTCTTTCTGAAATTCCTAGTGATTGTCCTACACCCACTGGGTGTGTCGATTGAAATTCCGAGTTAGTGGGGGCACGCTGAGTGCACCCACTGGGTGTAGTCCCCAAGGCTATGGTGGACTGCTGGCAGTCGACCATAGTCTTTATGTCTTGAGTTTTTCCTTTATTCGACTAGGTCGAATGGATTCATAAACCGGTGGGGGCACGCTGAGTGCACCCACTGGGTGTAGTCCCCGAGACTGTGGTCGACTGCTGGCAGTGGACTATAGTCTGAAGAACATCTCCCGTTTTTTCTGTTGGTCGACTGGTCGACTCTAACTTGATGGAACTTAGTGGGGGCATGCTGAGTGCACCCACTGGGTGTAGTCCCCGAGACTGTGGTCGAATGTTTGTATTCGGCCGTAGTCTTAGAAACGTATGATTTTTTCCTTAGTCACTCGGAAGTGAATTGTCTTTGACATCTGTCGATTGGTTCTTCGTAGAAATCCTACGACCTTGCGACTCGTTATACTGAGTTGGAGAACAAACACATCCAGCTCGAGCTTGATCTAAAGTTGGCCCAGGAGAATTTAACGAAGGTGAAGGAGGAAGATAAAGGTATGTTTGGTGAGGCTTTCGACGACTGCCTTTGCCCCTCATTTGTTTCAAAGTCTGACCTTGCTGTAACTTTGCAGGCAAAGTGAAGGATGCCCTGAAGAAGAAAGACCTTGAGTTGGCTGAAATGCAGAAAACAGCTTTAGAGAAAACCAAGCTCGCAGATGAGAAGTTGGCTTTGGTCACCAAGCTTGAATAGGAGAACACCAATCTGAAAGCTGCTCTTGATGCTGCCAACGAAGAGGTCAGTCGACTGAAAAGTGATAAGATTGCCCTGAGTGACAAGGCCAGTGAGTTGGTGGGAAAGAAGAACGATCTGGAGGCTTATCTGGGCGGACTCGCCAAGAAGCTATTCCTCATGCTCGAAGGTAATCTTTTGCACCAAACAAGTATTTTAACTGTGATCTTTCCATTCGACTGTTGTCCTGACTCGGTGGTTGTGCTTGCAGAATTTTGCCAGAACTTTGAAGAGGAGACTGGTCGAATGGAAGTAAACCTGGATCCCATCAATTCCCGTGTGAAGGATGAAGTTGCCATGAATGTGCTCCGACTCGAATCTCGTGTTGCTGCCATCGTTGATTATCTCGCAAGGCTGAAGGTCGCCACTTCCCGCATCGACACCACACTCTGGCCCAGAGAGACGCTCCAGAATGACCTCGAGTCTCTGATGACTCGACTGAACGCAGTCCCAAGTCGAGTGCAGGAGTGGAAGAAGTCTTCTGCCAGGTGTGGCGCTGACGTTGCTCTATCTCTGGCCCGAGTTCATTGCAAGGATGCACGAGAGGACAAGCTGGCGGCCCTTAGGGTGGCTAACACCAAGAAGCACGATTTCCGGTCTTTCATGGAGACCTTCATCGCCGCTGCCACTCGGATTGCTGATGGAATCGACCTGGACGAGTTTGTTGCACCTTCCAGCCCTCCACAGGAGGGGTAAAATACTTCTGAGCTTGATTGTATAAATTTGCCTCGGTATGCCGAGTGATTTTTGTAACCGACAAACCTTAACAGGCTTAGCGCCTGAGCACTTTCGGTTCCGTTAGGTGTTATCCGAACTTGGATTCGACGTTTAAATATGCTTGCATTTGGTTTGAGGTATCTTTTGCAGGTTAAAGCGAGGTGCTTATTGCAATCGACTTGTTCCCCAATTCACTTTGGCAGGCACTGGGCTGCAGCTAAGCCCCCGAGTGGGAGGTCTGCTCTCCACTCGGTAGGATTTTCAAAACTTAGGCGAGCACTGGGCTGTAGCTAAGCCCCCGAGTGGGAGGTTTGCTCTCCACTCGGTAGGATTTTCAAAACTTAGGCGAGCACTGGGCTGCAGCTAAGCCCCCGAGTGGGAGGTCTGCTCTCCACTCGGTAGGATTTTCAAAACTTAGGCGAGCACTGGGCTGCAGCTAAGCCTCCGAGTGGGAGGTTTGTTCTCCACTCGGTAGGATTTTCAAAACTTAGGCGAGCACTGGGCTGCAGCTAAGCCCCCGAGTGGGAGGTTTTCTCTCCACTCGGTAGGATTTTCAAAACTTAGGCGAGCACTGGGCTGCAGCTAAGCCCCCGAGTGGGAGGTCTGCTCTCCACTCGGCAGGATTTTCAAAACTTAGGCGAGCACTGGGCTGCAGCTAAGCCCCCGAGTGGGAGGTCTGCTCTCCACTCGGTAGGATTTTTAAGGCGTCTTTCTTATGGAGAACACATTGTACTTGTGGCATAGCTCGGAGGAGAGGGTAGCAGTCGACCTACACCTCGTCCTCCTTGCAGAGCGCACGTTGTACTTGTGGCGTAGCTCGGAGGAGAAGGTAGCAGACGACCTGCACCTCGTCCTCCATGCAAAGCACACGTTGTACTTGTGGCGTAGCTCGGAGGAGAGGGTAGCAGTCGACCTGCACCTCGTCCTCCTTGCAAAGCGCACGTTGTACTTGTGGCGTAGCTCGGAGGAGAGGGTAGCAGTTGACCCACACCTCGTCCTCCTTGCAGAGCGCATGTTTGAATTTTCACTTAGGCGAGTGTTTAGACTGCAGCTAAGCCTCCGAGTGGGAGGCTGGCCCTCCACTCGGTAGGATTTTCAAAACTTAGGCGAGTACTTGGACTATAGCTAAGCCCCCGAGTGGGAGGCTGGCTCACCACTCGGTAGGATTTTATTGGAACTTAGGTGAGTACTTGGACTGCAGCTAAGCCTCCGAGTGGGAGGCTGGCTCACCACTCGGTAGGATTTCATTGAAACTTAGGCGAAACAGATTCACAGCTAAGCCCCCGAGTGGGAGGCTGGCTCTCCACTTGGCAAGGATTTTTTTTACAAACTTAGGCGAAACGGATTCGTAGCTAAACCACCCACTGAGGGGGAATTTTACTAAATAAATAAAAATGACATCAATCATTGGGGAAATTGTAACACTATTATCTTGTGAAACATGAACTATAGAAGTACTTTTATTACAACCCATCCGAGTGAATACTTAGGTGTAAAAGGGCGGAGTAACTCCGCGTTCCAAGCTCGGGGCTCGTTGATGTTGTGCTCGATGTTGTAGAGACGGTACGCTCCGTTGTGGAGAACCTTGGTGATGATGAAGGGTCCTTCCCAAGAAGGAGCAAGCATGTGTGGTTTCTGCTGATCCACTCGGAGAACCAAATCCCCTTCCTAGAAGGCTCGACTCTTCACGTTTTTGGCATGGAAGCGACGCAAGTCCTGTTGGTAGATGGTCGATCGGATCAGAGCCATCTCCCTTTCTTCCTCTAAAAGGTCGACTGCATCCTGCCGCGCTTGTTCTGCTTCAGCTTCGGTGTAGAGCTCGACTCGAGGAGCGTTGTGGAGCAGATCACTCGGCAAGACTGCTTCAGCTCCATAGACCAAGAAGAATGGAGTTCTTCCAGTCGGTCGGTTAGGCGTGGTCCTTAGACCCCAAAGCACCGAGGGAAGTTCATCGACCCATGCTCCAGCCGCATGCTTGAGGTCACGCATCAGTCGGGGTTTCAACCCTTTGAGGATCAAGCCATTGGCCCGGTCCGCTTGTCCATTCGACTGGGGATGGGCGACTGAAGCATAGTCGACTCGTGTGCCCTGAGATGTGCAGAACGCCCTGAATTCCTCCGAATCGAAGTTTGATCCATTGTCAGTGATGATGTTGTGTGGGACTCCATATCTGAATATCAGTTCTCTGATGAAGCTGACAGCAGTACCGGCGTCAAGGTTCTTGATGGGTTTAGCCTCAATCCACTTGGTGAACTTGTCGACTGCTACCAGTACATGTGTGAAACCGCTTCGACCTGTTCTCAAGGGACCAACCATATCCAATCCCCATACTGCGAAGGGCCAGACAAGTGGTGTGGTCTTCAGAGCTGATGCAGGCTTGTGTGACATGTTGGAGTAAAATTAACATCCCTCACACTTGTAGACTATCTCCTTTGCCATTTCATTCGCCCTTGGCCAGTAAAATCCGGCTCGGTATGCTTTGGCCACGATGGTCCGAGAGGATGTCATCAAGGATTATTTGACCTTCTTCTGGCGTTATGAACTTTTGACCCACTCCAGTCGCGCTCTCTCTGTATAGCTGCCCCTTGATCACGGTAAAGGCCTTGGATCAACAGACGATCTGTTGAGCCTCTTCCTCATCCTCCGGGAGCTCTTTTCTCAAGATATACGCGATATATGGTACTGTCCAATCGGGAGTGATCACTAAAGCCTCCATGACCAGGTCGACCACTACCGGAACTTCAACCTCAGTCGGATCTGTGGCACTCTTAGGCTGCGGAGCTTCTTTAGTAAAAGGATCTTCTTTGACTGATGGAATATGGATATGTTCCAAGAACACATCGCTGGGAATGGCTTCTCTCTTGGAACCTATCTTTGCCAAATCATCAGCCGCTTGATTTTTCAGTCGGGGTATATGATGGAGCTCTAACCCCTCAAACTTCTTTTCAAGCTTCCTCACTGCATTACAGTATCCAGTCATGGCTGGGCTTCTAACGTCCCACTCCTTCATCACTTGGTTGAACACCAAATCTGAGTCGCCATAAACCATAAGGCGACGGACGCCGAGTGAAATGGCCATGCGCAACCCATACAAAAGGGCCTCGTATTCTGCCTCATTGTTGGAGGAATCAAAGTGAATCTGGAGCACATATCTGAGCTTATCTCCTCTGGGGGAAACCAAGACTACCCCAGCACCGGAACCATTTAACATCTTAGAGCCATCAAAGAACATGGTCCAATGCTCCGAGTGAACTTGAGTCGGCTGCTGCTGTTCGATCCACTCGGCAAGGAAATCTGCTATTGCTTGGGACTTAATGGCTTTCTTTGCCTCAAACTTGATATCAAGGGGAAGGAGTTCAATCGCCCATTTCGCCACTCGACCAGTTGCATCTCTGTTGTGCAGAATCTCTGAAAGTGGAGCGTCGCTGACGACTGTAATGGAATGATCAGAGAAATAATGAGCAACCTTCTTTGTGGTCATGTAGATCCCATACACAAGCTTCTGATAATGAGGATATCTTTGCTTTGATGGAGTCAAAACTTCAGAAAGATAATACACTGGGCGCTGAACTTTGAAGGCTTTCCCTTCTTCTTCCCGCTCGACCGTAAGCACTGTACTGACGACTTGTCCTGTGGCTGCAATATAAAGCAACAGAGGCTCTTTGCTGATTGGAGCAGCAAGCACCGGCTGGGTGGAGAGCAGAGCTTTTAGCTCGGCAAACGCTGCATCAGCTTCTGGAGTCCACTCGAACTTGTCTGCCTTCTTCATCAGTCGGTAAAGAGGCAATGCCTTTTCACCGAGTCGAGAGATGAATCGACTTAATGCGGCCAAGCATCCAGTAAGCTTCTGGACATCGTGCACCCGCACAGGGCGTTTCATTCGGAGTATAGTGCCAACTTTTTCTGGGTTGGCGTCGATTCCTCGTTCGGAAACGAGAAAACCGAGTAACTTTCCGCCAGGAACTCCGAATGTGCACTTTGATGGATTGAGCTTGATATTATACCTCCTGAGATTGGCAAATGTTTCAGCGAGGTCAGTCAACAGGTCGGAACCCTTTCGTGATTTGACCACAATATCATCCATGTACGCTTCAACGTTCCGACTGATTTGAGTGAGTAAACACTTCTGAATCATCCTCATGAACGTGGCTCCGGCATTCTTGAGGCCGAATGGCATGGTGACATAGCAGAAGCACCCGAATGGAGTGATGAAAGCTGTTTTGATCTCATCTGGTCCATACAGACGGATCTGATGGTACCCGGAATAGGCGTCTAGAAAAGATAATCTCTCACATCCCGCAGTCGAGTCGACAATTTGATCGATGCGAGGGAGAGGAAAATGATCTTTCGGGCAGGCCCGATTGATGTGTTTGAAATCAATGCACATGTGGAGTGACTTGTCCTTTTTGGGAACCATGACGACATTGGCGAGCCACTCAGAGTGGTATATCTCTCGGATAAACTCTGCCGCCAACAGTCGAGCCACCTCCTCACCAATGGCTTTTCTCTTCTGGACGGCGGACCGTCGAAGATGTTCTTTGACTGGTTTTGCTGTTGAGTCGACTCTAAGGCGATGCTCAGCCAGCCCCTTGGGAACACCCGACATGTCAGCAGGCTTCCATGCAAAGATGTCCTAGTTCTGACGGAGGAACTGGATGAGCGCTTCTTCCTATTTAGGGTCGAGCGTTGAGGAAATATGGGTCGGAGCCGCATTGGGGTCGGTCGGGTGAATGTGAACAGGCTTCGTCTCACCGAACGACTGAAATGCTGATTCTGTGGTAGGCTTCTTGGCCCGCAACAAATCACTCGGGTCTGCATTCTTCTTGTACCCCTCCAGCTCTACCATCGTTATCTGTGAATCGGCAATTTTCGAGCCTTTCTGAAAACACTCTTCTGCCTTCTTCCGATTGCCAGTGATAGTGATCACACCCTTGGGGCCGGGCATCTTCAGTTTGAGGTACACGTAACATGGTCGAGCCATGAACCGTGCGTAAGCTGGTTGCCCCAAAATGGCGTGGTAAGCGCTCTGAAAGTCCACGACTTCAAATGTCAGCTTCTCCTTGCGGAAATGCTTTGAGTCACCGAACACCACGTCCAGAGCTATTTGGCCGAGTGACTCAACCTTCTTTCCAGGTATAACTCCATGAAAACTCATGTTGCTGGCGCTCAGTCTAGACATCGGAATGCCCATTCCTTTCAGCGTCTCTGCATACAATATGTTCAGTCCACTACCATCATCCATTAGCACCTTCGTCAGTCGAGTGCCTTCGACGACCGGGTCGACCACCAAAGCTTGCCTCCCAGGGGTGGCTATATGAGTCGGGTGATCGGACTGGTCAAATGTAATGGTAATTTCGGACCATCTCAGATAGCTGGGCGTCGCCGGGGCGACCGTGTTTACCTCTCGGTTGATAACCTTCAATCGACTTTTGCTCTCCACATCAGCAAAGATTATCAGAGTGGAGTTAACATGAGGATATCCTCCATCACTGTCTTCCTTGTCTTCGGCTTTGTCCGACTCCTTTTCCTTGTCCTTGGGCTGTTTTCCTTGGAACCGCTGGATCAAGAGCCGGCACTGGCGAGTGGTATGCTTTGGGTAGATGAAATTACCCTCTTCGTCTTTCTTCGTGTGGATGTGACATGGCAGATCCATCACGTCATTTCCTTCTTTATCCTTCACCTTCTTGGGGTTCCAGGATCCTTTGGGTTTTCCCTTGAACTTGCCCTGAGTCATGGCCAGAGCCTCTCCAGGAGCCGATGGCTCGGCCTTCCGCTTCTGCTTCCGACTGGAGTTTCCTTTCTCCGACTGACTCGGCTTGTACTTGCCGCTCCGGAGTCGGTCCTCCTCTTCACCATTGGTGTACTTGGTGGCAATTTCCATCATTCGACTCAGGGTCATATCTCCAGTCCGCCCAAACTTCAAACTTAACTCTCTATTCTTAACACCATCCTTGAAAGCGCAGATTGCCTGATGATCAGACACGTTCTCCACGGTATGATGCAAAGTGATCCATCTCTGAATGTAATCCCTTAAGGTTTCATTCGACTTCTGCACGCAGACTTGCAGCTTTGTCAATCCAGCCGGTCGCTTGCAGGTTCCCTCAAACGTCTTGACAAACAGTCGGGAAGGATCTTCCCAAGTGTAAATGCTGCTTGGAGCTAACTGATTCAACCACGCCCTGGCCAAACCTTCCAACATGAGTGGTAAATGCTTCATAGCCACTTCATCATTTCCGCCGTCAATCTGCACCGCCACTCGGTAGTCTTCAAGCGAAGTTTCAGGCTTAGACTCACCAGTGAACTTACTTACTCCAGTCGCCAACCTGAAGTTGGGGGGAATCACCGCGACTCTGATAGCCCTGCTGAAACATTCTGGACCTGAAACATGTACTCGGCTGCTAGTGAGCGCATCTCTGTCGTGACCACCTCGATGAGCCCTGTTCCGATCGACCAGGCCTTGCACGATGATGGATCGCGTGTCAAAACCTGGTTCCCTGGGGTCGACCGGAGCTCTTCGCCCCACACTGAGCTGGCGCCTATCCTCTTGCTTCCGATGAGCGTAAGACCCACGTCTTGGGGGAGGAGTGGGCACTCGACGCCTATCATCACGATCGTATCGGTCACCAAATTGGTCATGTCGACTCTCGTGTCCCTCACGCCGCAGAGGCAATCTAGGGCTGTAAGCCGACTAAACCGTATTCGCAGCGACGGATCGACTGTGAATCCTGTTGCGTGACTGTGACACGGCTGAATTCTGATCTCCTGCTGCTCGGAGCAAATCCCTAATCTGCATCAAGCCTCTGCCAGCCTCCGACTGAGAGTGCTGAATTGACTCTGCTATACGGGCTGCAGCTGCTAAATTCTGAATCAGGGTTCGATATAACTGAGTCGGTTGCGGGAAGAGTTGACGTCGACTTGAGTCGGGTACTCGTTGCCGCGCGCTCTCGTCGACTGCTCGCTGGAGGTTCTCCAGGCGAGTGCGTTCAGCCAAGTTGGCCAAACGTGCCTCCTCCAAGGCGCGAGCCTCGGAGGTTTCTCCTGCGATGGGAGTATGCAGGGCATCCATGTTCCTGCGGCGAAGTTCTTCCCTTTGCAGGGAATTAAGTGGCTCGGGTTGATATTCCTCATGGGCTTGAGCGGGGTCGCCTCCACCGTCCATCCCGTCGTCGCGGGGGAAGCCGGGAGGGCTACGAGGCCCGTCGACCATCAAGACCTCCGCCGCCGGATCGCTGCTGTCGCACTCGGATGCGGTCTCTACGGAGCCAGTCGACAGATCGAACAGGCCGTAGAGGGATTCGTCGGGCTCGATTGCCGCGACTTGGGTGGTGGCCGACTGGTGAGCCACCGCGTGCCTCACCCACCGCTGGAGCCTCGACCGACCAGAGCGCTTGTGCTGGCGGGAGACAGGGAGGGAGGACGATAGGGGAGTCGACTGATATGGAGTCGACGGTTGCCGCAGCAGAACACCGCGGACACACGCCTGAAAATGCGTCGCACCGCGGATGGGGAGCGCGTCGATGTCGAGTGGAGCCTCCTAGAGCCAAGCGGAGTCGTCGGCGATGAAGGTGAGCGCGCCGAGACGGATCTCGCGGCCCTCGACTAAAACTCCACCAGAAACCATGATGAAGGCAATCGGAACAATTGCAACTTCTCCAAAATCGCTAAGACACCTGCCCCATGGTGGGCGCCAACTGTCGTGGTTCTAAGTCTGACAGTAGAATGAGGGGTAGGTATGGAGAGGCAAGATCCTAGCTATGGAGTAGTTGTGCAGACAAGGGATGTACGAGTTCAGGCCCTTCTCAGAGGAAGTAACAGCCCTACGTCTCGGAGCCCGGAGGCGGTCGAATGGATTATGTGTGTATAGATTACAGGGGTGCGAACCCTTTACACTGAGGAGGGGGGTGGCTTATATAGTGTCTGCCAGACCCCTCCGGCCCTCAGTTATGCAGGGTTTAAAGTACATTAAGGCATGGCGTTTCTGGTAAAGCCTTACATAAAGTGTCATCATGGCCATAAAGACTACTTAATTACAAACCGTTGGATGCAGAGTGGCTCTTGATCTCCTGGTGGTCGAGTGAGTCTTCATGGTCGAGTCCTTCGCGTCCGTCGAGTGAAGTCTCTCTTTGGTCGACTGGAAGGCCGCTTCTTCTGAGGGTGTCCTTGGGAAGGGTACTTAAGACAAGTCTGTGACCCTACCCTAGGTACATGACTTCATCATTGACCGCCTCCTTGGACCAAGTGTCCACCTAGGCGCAGTAGAGGAACATGGTCATCGCATCCTCGAGGTGGTGATCTCTGATGAAATAGCCAACTTGGAGCTCGAGATCGCACTCCAGATGTACCGCAAGCGTGTCGACCGCTTGGATGAACGTCTGCACGAATTCAGGCAGAGCCAAGAGCTACCGTAGGCAAGGGCTGCTAGTCATGGTCTCATGGTCGCATTTAATTTTATTGAGTCATTTTGACATGGATAGCTATGTATTCACAGCAATCATAGTATTCCTCTATTTATTGCTCTATTTCAATGTTGTTTATAACAGATATATTCAAATTAGTATACAAAAATAGATAGAAAATGGAATTCATAATATATAATATTAATTGTTCATTAATTAATCACAATATATATATAATATCATCACATATACGTGATGATACTTAACTACTAGGTACAATGCATAAAATAATCCCTCTTGGGAGAGTACTCTGGTAGCCCCTCGCCAATAGCTCCCCGGTGCGCGGCGTCTTCCCGGAGCGGAGGCAGTACTCCGCCTCCTCCGCCGTGCAGCGCTTGACGTGTTGATCTGCCTCTTGCGGGAAGCCGCGCGCGAACGATCTTGCCATTTCGTAGGGCACCCACTGGAGCTCCTCATCGGTGGCACGCTGGAGCTTATCGGCCCAGCTCCACACAACAACAAGGCACCTAGCGCCTCTGGCCTTCCTCGCGAAGTACCCATCTTCATACACCTCCTCCGCATGATGATGCGCCCGCCCCCAAAGCTCTGCCACCTTCTTTTTCCAGGCGGCATCACGGGCTTCATAGGCCGCCTAGTACCTGGCGTCCCCCTCTGCCATCTCCTTCTTGAAAGCCACTTGCCTGGCTTTCTCAGCCGGCGGCAATGACTTCCAAAGACAAAGATCGTATTGTCCGCAAAATGAATCCAAAGTTTGGGGGTCCGGCGCAACCTTGTCCGCCGGCGCGTATGTGTCCCCATAGCCGCTCTTCGAGTGAGTGTCCTCGGGGGGTGGCGACTCCTTGTCAGCGCGTGGGCAGGATGGTGGCGCCATGATAGAGATTGGAGAGATAGATAGATAGATAGATAGAGAGAGAGAGAGAGAGCAAGGGGAGGATCTAGATGAGAATGCAGGCGGGACGACGTGAGCAAGGTAGTATTTATTGGCGGCCGAAATCTAGATCGGCGGGAATAGTACACATGCCGATCATCGGAATTAGTACTGTAGTGTGAATTACACACGGTTCCTGCAGCACAATCCGTGTGTGAACATAATAGCTGCCAGTTACAAATGCAAAACCGTATCTGATTAATAAATCCCGCCACTCACCTTCCTAACCTCGAGGCACAAAATAGAGGGCAATCGTGTGGGGCCGGTTGTCTTGCCAGATTTTACATTTTCTTTTTTGAACACCAGATATTTACATCATCTGATGATTTTTAATTTGCACACAAGTACAAAAATATGATTTTCAAACCGTTACGGTTAGCCGTTGCATGTAGATGTAGTTCAAATTTGAATTACGGTCATTAAATGGCTAGAAAATCACTTAAATGTCTTCAAAAGGACAAATGACCCCTGAAATTTTCCAAATTTTCACATGACAGTTGTATTAGTGCACGTTACACGTAGAAAAAAATTGAAAGCCGTAAGAGGAAGCTATCTGCCTTTCTTCATCGAACATGCTTTGTTCCCTTCTCGGAACCATGAGCCTTCTAGTGAGTAGCTTCGGTTTGTGAGGGGTGTGTGTCCAAACTTTCATCAAAGAGGCCAATTTTTTTACCACATCATCTTGGTGGCATGACATTACATCAAGCAAGGTTTCATGTTTTTCTGATCATTTTTTTTATTTTTTGGAATTAAAATGCCATGGCACTCCATGCATGTGTCCATGCTGTGAGACCAATATGTTTGAAAATTCCTTCTAATTTACTGCACATGGAATTAACTCGCACACCAGTACACAAATATGATTTTTCAAACCGTTATGGTTAGCTGTTGCATGTACATCTAGTTCGAATTTGAATTACGGTCATTAAATGGCTAGGAAATCACTTAAATGTCTTCAAAAGGTCCATGACCCCTGAAATTTTCCAAATTTTCACATGACAGTTTTTATCAGTGCACATTACACGTAGGAAATTTTTGAAAGCCGTAAGAGGAAGCTATTTGTCGTTCGTCATCAAACATGCATTGCTCCCTCTCGGAACCACAAGCCTTCTAGTTAGTTGCTCTGGTTTGTGAGGGGTGTGTGTCCAAACTTCGTCAAGCAAGCCGGTTTTTTTACAACATCATCTTGGTGGCGGGACATTACATCAAGCAAGGTTTCATGTTTTTCTGATCATTTTTTAATTTTTTGGAATTAAATGCCATGGTACTCCATGCATGTGTCCATGCCGTGAGACTAATATGTTTGAAAATTCCTTCTAATTTACTGCACATGGAAATAACTCGCACACAAGTACACAAATACGATTTTTCAAACCGTTATGGTGAGCCATTGGATGTACATCTAGTTCAAATTTGAATTACGGTCATTAAATGGCTAGGAAATCACTTAAATGTCTTCGAAAAGGTCAAATGAACCTTGAAATTTTCCAAATTTTCACATGAGAGTTTGTATGAGTGCACATTACACGTAGAAAATTTTTGAAGGCCGTAAGAGGAAGCTATCTGCCGTTCGTCATCAAACATGCATTGTTCCCTCTCGGAACCACGAGTCTTCTAGTGAGTTGCTTCGGTTTGTGAGGGGTGTGTGTTCAAATTTTCGTCAAGCAAGCCAATTTTTGTACCACATCATGTTGGTGGAATGACATTACATCAAGCAAGGTTTCATGTTTTTCTGATCATTTTTTAATTTTTTGGAATAAAAATGCCATGGCACTCCTTGCATGTACATGTGTCCATGCCATGACACCAATATGTTTGAAAATTCCTTCTAATTTACTGCACATGGAATTAACTCGCACACAAGTATACAAATATGTTTTTTCAAACCTTTATGGTTAGCCGTTGCATGTACATCTAGTTCAAATTTGAATTATGGTCATTAAGTGGCTAGGAAATCATTTAAATGTCTTCAAAAGGTCAAATGACCCCTGGAATTTTTTCAAATTTTCACATGACAGTTTGTATCAGTGCACATTACACGTAGAAAATTTTTGAAGGTCGTATGAGGAAGCTATCTGCCGTTCGTCATCAAACATGCATTGGTCCCTCTCGGAATCACAAGCCTTCTAGTGAGTTGCTCCGGTTTGTGAGGCGTGTGTGTCCAAACTTTCGTCAAATAGGCCAATTTTTGTACCACATCATCTTGGTGGCATGACATTACATCAAGCAAGGTTTCATGTTTTCCTGATCATTTTTAAATTTTTTTTAATTAAAATGCCATGGCACTCCATGCATGTGTGCATGCCGTGAGACCAATATGTTTGAAAATTCCTTCTAATTTACTACGCATGGAATTGAATCGCACACAAGTACACGAACATGATTTTTGAAACCGTTATGGTTAGATGTTGCATGTACATCTAGTTCAAATTTGAATTACGGTCATTAAATGGCTAGAAAATCACTTAAATGTCTTCAAAAGGTCAAATGAACCCTGAAATTTTCCAAATTTTCACATGACAGTTTGTATCAGTGCACACTACACGTAGAAAAATTTTGAAGGCCGTAAGAGGAAGCTATCTACCGTTCGTCATTAAACATGCATTGTTCCCTCTCGGAACCACGAGCCTTCTAGTGAGTTGCTCTGGTTTGTGATGGGTGTGTGTCCAAACTTTCGTCAAACAGGCCAATTTTTGTACCACATCATCTTGGTGGTATGACATTACATTAAGCAAGGTTTCATGTGTTTCTGATCTTTTTTTAATTTTTTGGAATTTAAATGCCATGGCACTCCATGCTTAATTGTGTCATACCTGTTAGACCAATATGTTTGAAAATTCCTTCCAATTTACTGCATGTGGAATTAAATCGCACACAAGTACACAAAATATGAATTTTCAAACCATTTTGGTTAGCTGTTGCATGTACATGTAGTTCATATTTCAATTACGATCATTGAATGGCTAGAAAATTACTTAAATGTCCTAAAAGGTCAAATGACCCCTGAAATTTTCGAAAATTTGACATGACAGTGGTATTAGTACTACAAATTTTCTCGTACATTTAAAACACCATCCGTTGGCAGTTTACTCCAAATTCGCTGTTCATAGCTAATAAAAATGTCTACAACATCACACACAGTTGTTTGTAGGAATCCTTTGCGATCAAAAATTCTGGGTCTATTTAAGTCTTCCTCCTTAAGCTTTGCCGGCTCGTCCGCTCTAGTGCCAACAACTCCCGAATCCACAAATCCCGATCCCCATTCCTGCACCTCCTTCTTGCAAAGATGACTTCGTGGAAATGCTTTGTGAAGGCCCGTACGATGGTCGCATCCCCCCGAGCGCCGCCACCTGCGCCGAGAGCGCGACCGCCTACACCGAGAGTGCTGCCGCATCCGCATTGAGCGCGGTCGCTTCCGCCAAGAGGGCGTCTGTGGGAGCCGACTGGGCAGCTGTAGCTGACGAGACGGTTGCAGCTGCTGCTGCGGCGGTGGCTACAAACGCCGAGAGCGCTCGAGCTGCCGTCCGTGCCGCCGATGTCGCCCTGGCCCAGGTCGAGGCCATCCACGCCCACATATTCCAGGCCACCTCGGAATCCAGCATGCAACCCACGTCCAAAAAGGCGGTGGTGTCCATGGAGCACCTTCTTCCTCATGAGGTTGTCGAGCAGGAGCTGGAGATGCAGGAGGCGGCGGAGACCGAGGAGCCCCGAGAGGAGGAGTTGCGCGTGGCCCAGGTCGAGGTAGAGAAGAGTATGTCCATCGAGGAATCGGCGATGGAGTACCAACGTGAGGTCTGGCCCAACCACTACTACGAGTACTACAACCTTGAGGGCGGCGCCGAGGACGAGGACAAGGACGAGGACGCAGTCAACTTCAGCAGGGGGATGCGGAGTCCACCAACAGCGGCATATCACCCGGACAAGTCATCGACGTTTCATCTCACACTGGCGATGCATAGGCCGGCGCAGCGATGGATTTGTTAAAATTATTCGTACTTAGGCTTTTTCTAATGCTGGTCTTTTGTTAGAGCAACGTTTAGGTGAACTATCTCTATTTAATTACTAAAATTGCTCGATTCAGTAAGTCTGGTCTGTGTGTTGTACGCTCTTTTGTGTGCCAAAATTAGCAAGTGATCTTAAATTATGCAATGACATACGCGGGAAAATTTCTACCAAAATTTCAATTATCGAACTCATCCCATGCGCGTTAACCAGAAGAATCGTTTGTGATGCACACTATCGTTCGAAGTGAATGGTGTCAGGCAGCACCGCGCGCAAAGTTTCCCTCCACATTTCGAAATTTTTGGCCTACCGCAGAAATATCTACCCTCCCCACTCCCCATCCCCTTTTCTCCCCGACCACAAGTCACATTTCCCCTATTTCCCCTTCCTTCCTAAGCTATGCCGCTTCCTCGCTTGCTTCCTCGCTCTCACCGTCTCGTATCCTACCATTGGTGTCGTGGAATTGTCACGACAGATGTCCTCATTGAAAGGACTTAGTCGTGAGGCCAACGCATCTATGTGGTAGCTTGAGAGGGGTTGAGCGGAATCGAGAGACGCAACACAAGACAAGGATTTAGACAGCTTCGGGCCCTGGGAAACATCATCCGGTAACAACCCTACATGCTATTTGAGGCTAGGTCTCATTATCATCACGAGGGAGTCGTCGTAAACCGGCTCTCCTAGTTATGTCTAGCCCTAAGATTATTCCTCCCCCCTCTTGGGGTGCCCTGCCCCTCCTTATATATGTTGAAGGGGTGGGTTACATGTAGAGTCCAACTCGGATTAAGACTTAAACTATTCTGATTTCTCTTCATGGGATTCTTAACATCTTGGGCTTCATAATGTCTCGGTCTTCATAACCCCTGGCAACCGAGTTATCACTATCTGCCGGGTTATGACTGGTGCCGGTTTATGATGGTCTGCCAGTTTATGATGGTCTGCCGGGTCATGACTTCCTGTCGGTTGATGATTGTCTGCCGAGTTATCATCTGACTTAACTCCTGCCGGGTTAACATCTGACTTAACACCTGTTGGGTTATCATCTGACTTAACACCTGCCAGGTTATCATCAGACTTAACACCTGCCGGGTTATCATCAGACTTAACTCCTGCCGGGTCATTCGTGGGGTATATCCCCGACATTAGCCCCCAGTTTAATTTGGATTTATCTATGTTAATCGGATCCTAATCATCCTTAATTCCCTGTCATTTCCTTCTTCTAGAAAATTCGGATCAATAAGCCAACTTCATAATCAATTTGCTAACATTGGTTTGTCAGAGAGAAATATTGTGAAGAACAATTCATTTGACTCAGCTCCCAATGCTTAACAAAAATATTGGTCCTTGAATCCTCATCTGATCTTCAGCCGGCTTAAGGATGTAGAACTTGCCGGTTTATCATAGCCAAAATTCCCGGTTTATAAATATTGATAGCACCGGGTCATAATACTTGCCGGTTTATCATTGCCAAAATTGCCAGTTTATAAATATTGATGGCACCGGGTCATAATTGTAGTTAACCTCAAGCTTGAAAATATACCTCTTATATGCCTATCACTTGTAGCCCCCAAGTCTTAAGAAGGTAGCGTAGCAATAACTTAAGACTTGCTTCAATATAAATGTCACAAACTTGAAAAAAATCCAGGTTGTTCATCTCAATCACTAGTCAGAACTGAGTATTCCACATATGTAGCCCCCAAGTGCTGGGTTGTCATGCTTGTAGCAACCTGGGACTTGTAATTGCCTGATGCTCATAAAAACTTGAACTAGTGTAGCCCCCAAGGGCCGGGTCATTATGCAACTAATGAGCATGGACTTTCAAAATATGATCATGTGGACTTTAATAGCAATGTGTAGCCTCCAAGGGCCAGCTCAGTAAGATAATACTAAGTTGGGACTTTATATATACTTCATTGGAAATAACATCATATGATGTAACCCACGTCCACAAGGTTAAGAGCTTTGTGCTTTACCAATTGAAGAGTGGACCCTTCAATATAATGGATTAAGACATGTGCACCTTGAATTGTTGACAGGAGCAATTGGTAGCCCTGAAGGGCCGGCTCATTATGATGTGATGAGTCGGGTCTTTAATAAGGCTAGTCAAAATGACTTTGCATTAGCCCCAAAGTGTCATGGTGCATGCTTGCAGCGACATGAGACTTGCATATTTGATGTAATCTCAACTTGAATAATGTAGCCCCCAAGTGCCGGGTCGTAAGCCCGCAGCGACTCGGGACTATTCCTTCCATTGTAGAATAAATCATATCCATCGATAAAATAATATCTATTGCGCTAAAGCAACTTTGAAAACCTCAATCATAATACTGGTTATTGATAACCATAATAAAAATCCATCCATGTTGGCTATTAGAGATATTAATAATATAACCCAATGATTGATAAGCGCATGATTCCAATGGCGCAATCCAAATATATACTGGCGACTTATAGTCGAAAGCCAGGCCGGGTTACTAAACACTGGATGTTACCTTATCTCATACTGGCGACTTATAGTCAAAAACTAGGCCGGATTAATAAACACGGGATAAATTATACTCATAAAGCATTATAAACCTAAAAAAAGGCAAGAAGGATTTAAATAGTCATAATTGTGGTATTGTACCGGTCAAGAGGGTTTAAGCTTTGGTTCGAACACAACCAAAGCCCCCAAGTGATTTCGCTGGTGGCCTTATGCCTATCAAGAGGTGTACCTATGGTTCGAATACGACCACGCCCCCAAGTGATTTCCCTGGTATTTCCCTGGTGGCCTTCTACCTATCAAGAGGTGTAGCTATGGTTTGAATACGACCAAGCCCCCAAGTGATTTCCCCAGTATTTCCCTGGTGGCCTTAAGCCAATCAAGAGGTGTGACTATGGTTCGAACATAGCCCCCAAGTGATATTGTGAGCTGGGCTCAAGGGATACCCATGTTTGAGTTGTGCTATGCAGCAGACTCTCTTTAGCCCCTTATGATAATATTGGCTTGATAGCCAGACTAACGAAGTAACCAGAGCTGTGCTCTTATGATAATATTGGCTTGATAGCTGGATCAAGAGGTGTAGCTATGGTTCAAATACGACCAAGCCCCCAAATGATACTGTGAGCTATGCTCAAGGGGCACCTCTGTTTGAGCTATGCTTTTGCAACAGACTCTCTTTGGTCCCTTTAATTTTTCCTGAGAACTCAAAATTGTGAGAGATTATTATTTTGAACCGGAAATTCTTAAACCAGATATTGAGAGCTTCAAAGCTTCGTGGGAGATAACTTTCCCTTGAGCCGAATTTTTAAATCGGAATCCTTCTTTTTAAGACGGAATTTTTTTGACGGCCTTTAAATTTGCACCAATACGGCGGTTTAGGGTCCTGCATTAGATAACCTTGCAAGCCGGAGTTTTTCTCTTTTAAAGAAAGCAATATATAATATAAAAATATACTTGATGGATTTCACTTGATATATTAGGCGAGAAATTATCCACCACAGAATTGATTATCACCAGGGTGAAGGTATATATCCATCAAGCATCACGTCATGAACAAGCACTAGTGCCAATGTGATGTTGGCGCGCACGCCTTATGCGACACCTTTTTTGTAATAAATAATGGTCTTACGGAAAATATTATAGACCAGAGTAATTGTTCCTTGATAAAACAATAAGTGCCAATAAAATAAATTTGGATGGATATCACCTGATTTGTTCGGATAATCGATGATCCACAAGTGCCATCCGTAAATACTTTTTCAATACAATGATCGTTGTATGCTCTCGGGACATGGTCCACGGTCTTGGTCCTTACGCAAGAATGATATCCACACACTCCAATTGATATGACACTGTATAAAGTGGACTAGAAAGCCTCCCGAGTCGGTCGTTTCTTTGACTGATCTGCTTCTGCCTTTCCTTTTCTGATAAACAACTTGACCCGGCGGCGGGTCACTTGGCGACTGTAGTGGCGGCGGTGAGGCCGAGTCAACTTGACCCCGCGGCGGTTCAACACCGGGACGACAGCTCGACGGGGGAGGCTCAGTGACATTGATCGGCGGCGAAGAGGTAGCAGGAGGTAATTTGGTGGCAAACCGACCCACAGGCAGCGGGGCGAGTCCGTGGTGACTCGGCGGCGGCTCGAGCAGAGGTAAGCTGGCGGTTCAATGGTGCCAGCGGTCTGATGCGCGGCAACAGAGGAGGCGGTGACACACGGTCGGGCCCGAGACCGCGACGGTTTGCAGGAGAGGTGAACCAGGATGGTGCGACGACTCGACGGAAGTGTCTGCCAAGCCGTGGTGGCGACTTGGCCGCGTGGTCGTGCTCGTACGAGGGTGAGGGCGGTTTGATGCGCGACGACGGAGGCGTCCGGACCGCGCGATGACGGAGGCGACCGGACCACGCGATGACGGTGAGTCAAGGCAGGCCTAGGGCGGCGGTTCAACCCCAAGACTAGTGACTCGGGGGCCGGTTTACCGGCAGCGGTAATGGCAGCTCAGCGACGTCGGGTCAGCTTGGAACAACTATTGTTGAAAAGGCATCCAGCGAGGCAAGACGGCGGCCTGACGAGGGATCCCGGCGGTGAGTCCGGAAGGCTTGACGTCGCGGTGGGGTAGCTTGAGGGCGAGCCCGCAGAGGTGGAGGCTCACAGCGGCAGGTCTCGAACTAATGGCTTGAGGTCGTACAGCGGAGGTGAGTAGGGGAGATAACCCGAAAGGCGGTTAAAGCTTAGGTGAGCGCGAGGCCGGGGTGCGGGTGCAGGTGTGAACCGGCGGGTGCTCAAAGTGGAAACCGTCCAGAAGAGGCACAGTCATTGGAGGACGAGGCATGGCGGGTCAAGTGGCCAGCGGCTGAGGCGAGGTGAGACGGCTTTGGGCCGCTCCAGTAGGGACGGTTCAAGGCGACTAACGGCAGTTGGAGGCGGCTACTTAAGCACGCTAGGGAGGGCGACTCAGGCACGGCCGAGATGATACTGATGCAGAGACATGGACAGGGTGGTTTGGCAGATACGGCTCGCCATCTCCTCCGGTGGGGGTGAGTCACAGTGGAGCCAGGCCAAACAGGTGCGGCTGGCGATGCCAAAGTGGACCTAGCACGGACGGGCGGCACGAAAGGCTTGCGCGGCAAAGGCGGTCCGCAGGTATAGCGGCTTAGGTCAGCCAAAGGCGAGTCACGGCCGTCACGGCTCAAAGGTGGATAGAAGCGATGCCTCGCGTGTAGCACCTCGGATGGGCGCGAGGCAGCCATTGATCAGGCGTCAGAGACAGGTTGGAGGCAATGACGCAGATGAGGTTGGAGGGGCACACCCGGGCGTGCAGCGACAGTTGCAGCGGGGCGGCTCAAAGATGACTCGAGCGCCGGATTCAGCAGGAGGTGAGGACAGCTCGGCTGGCAGCTTGCGGAGGTGGTTGGAGCAGTACGGTGTAGCAGGGCCGGTTTACAGGCGAGAAGTAGCTCGGGCGGCTTAATGCGGCTTGGAGGCGCACCAGCAGGGGCGTCTCAGGTTGAGCGAAGGCAGCTTAGATGTTGAGGAAAGGTGGTTCCTCGAGGCCATCTTGAGGCCCTGGAGGCGATCGACTTGCCGCTGAAACGGGTTGAAGCCTGGAGACTTAAGGCTGCCCGTGAAGGCGAGGCTGAGGTCGGAGGTGACAACGCGCAGCAGATGGCGTAGTTTTGACGAGTGGAGAAAAACGTGGTGATGGAGCAGCTCGGAGGCGAGTCGGTCACGATGGTGAACGAACATAGTTGGCCGTGCTGGAGCATCACCAGACGGCCCCCACTATGATCGCCTGAAGGCACGCATCGCAAGTGCTGGCCACATGGAGTTAATTGGCTTGACAGCCGTCAAGGACTAGGTGCTGACTGAGGTGATTTCCCTTGAAGATGACTGTGACGACAGGCAGGTCAAGATGTAGTAGCACAGGAGGCCGCAGGAGCCTGCTCACAGGCGGAAATCGCAGCCCAGCTCTGAGTTACGGTCAGTCGGACGAAATCGTGTCCGTGTTTTCCTTTGGGTCGTTGGCTTCCCTTTTTTTTGATCCAATTGATGGAAACTGAACTCTGCTCGTCCAAAATTATCCAAAGTACCATCCTAGTCTGTTTGTGCGCCTGCATCTGGTATCTTTTGGAGCGGCCGTAAAAATTGACGACCAAAACTGTAGCTTTACGTAATCCATACGAATAGTAACTAATACTAGTTGAAGTAGTACATGATGTTTCCTTGGGTGTGACCCAGTCTGCACGTAGTAAACCATGGATGATTCCTTTTGGGGGATATGACTTGTACCAATAGTAGCAGTAATTCAGGCCTTGTGTACTTGTCCGTAGATGGTAAGACGTGTCTGTGGTTCCTTGACTAGCAACGCGCGACTGCAATGAATTTTGCCTCCGATCCGGAAAAGAAGAAGGGAGACATTTTCGGTGGATTTTGTGCAACCGGTCTTTGGTGACTTTGTAGAATAGCATAGCGGATATTGATCCGGACAGGTTACCTGGTCGCGTAAGGCCATGCGTGTAACCCTAAATTCTCTTGAACCTTAAACCTCACAAATATTCAAATCTGGACTGATGAACTTGACACTGATGCAAATCCTTTCAAACCATTTCTTCTTTATCTGAAAAATTGCAAGCCCCTCGATCCCTAGGAGAGATCCCTCCAAGAATTCAACACCACCGTGTGCAGCCCCACGATGGGTGCCAACTGTTGTGGAATTGTCACAGCAGATGTCCTCGTTGAAAGGACTTATTCGTGATGCCAACGCATCTATGTGGTAGCTTGAGAGGGGTTGAGCAGAATCGAGAGACGCAACGCAAGACAAGGATTTAGACAGCTTCGGGCCCCGGGAAACATCATCCAGTAACAACCCTACATGTTGTTTGAGGCTAGGTCACATTATCATCACGAGGGAGTCGCCGTAAACCGGCTCTCCTAGTTATGTCCAGCCCCAAGATTATTCGTCCCCCCTCTTGGGGTGCCCTGCCCCTCCTTATATATGTTGAAGGGGCGGGTTACATGTAGGGTCCAGCTCGGATTAAGACTTAAACTATTCCGACTTCTCTTCATGGGCTTCTTAACGTCTTGGGCTTCATAACGTCTCAGGCTTCAGAACCCCTGGCAACCGAGTTATCACTGTCTGTCGGGATATGACTGGTGTCGGTTTCTGATGGTCTGTCGGTTTATGATGGTCTGCCGGGTCATGACTTCCTGCTGGTTTATGATTGTCTGCCGAGTTATGATCTGACTTAACTCCTGCCGGGTTATCATCTGACTTAACACCTGTCGGGTTATCATCTGACTTAACACCTACCGGGTTATCATCTGACTTAACACCTGCCGGGTTATCATCTGACTTAACTCCTGCCGGGTCATCCGCGGGGTATATCCCCGACAGTCGGGGTCGCCATGGTCTTCTTCAAAGACCTCTCCCGCGGTTCCTCCTTCGACGACGACTCCTTCAACACCCGAGTATGCCTCTCTTCTCTCTCTCGGGCTATGACTTGGAATGAAGGATTTTTACCCGATGGTCGATTTGAGTCATTTCTTCCTCTTGTAGTTCCCTAGGACCATCAGTTGCAACGAATGGAGCGGGGTGGCTGAAGATCTCTCTGCTCGTTGTCACTATCAATTTCCATGTGTGAAGCTAGTTGCGTTTGAATCTATGGACAGTGGGAGGAAGTTTCTGGCATGTGCAGAGAAGTTAGACCCTCTTTCGTTGCTACAAATCATTTGTTAGATGTGATTCAGACACTGTCACGGTTCCAACCCATTTATACCACACCTTCAACCAAACACATCATAAGACAATGTCACAGCTTGTACCTAGTATCTAAAAATGTTGCCATCTCATCAGCAATGCCATTAGAAAATTATTTGGCACCGCTTCAGCAGTTTGTGGAGCGAACTTGTCCCCACATCCGAGAAGCCAAGCAGTAAAATACTAAATCTTTATGGCATGAAGGAACTGGGTGTCGGAGCAACTAGGTGCTCCGGAGTTTGGGTCCCTGATTTTTTTCTGCTACATAGGCTCGCCAGTGCTGGGCACCGGTGCAAAATGTAGCAACAATTGTATTTATAGTGCATGAGTAAGAACATGTAGCATTGTTGTAGTTAATTATAGCTTCTGATGTTTCAAAATTTGGTTGTTGTGTCAGTAGCAATTAATGCATTTGCACATTGATCTTTTTGAGAAGATATGTAATGCCTGTTTCTTCAGTTTTTCAAAATAAATATTAGTGATTTTCTATGTTGCTATATATCCATTTCCCTACAATTGTTACTGATCTAGTTTTAAATATTATCGGATGAACGGAAGTGTTCTTACTTGGAGTGGGTTGATCAAGAGTGGACATAGTCTTTGAAGATGTGCCTAGCAAAGCTTCAGAGCATGTATGAGGAAGAAAATAGAGGTAGGCTTAGAGAAAGTGTTGTCAATGCTAAAGAATATTTGAGGATGCGGGATAAAAAGAGGAAGGTGGAGAATGAGCTCAGATTTTTTAAATCAGACTTTGCTAAGATGGTGTTGGCGAAGGTGGAGGCACTTTCCCAGTTGGCCAGTGCAAAACATGTTCTTACTGAACTGAAAGCAGAGGTGGATAAGGTGGGCCTGGATGATCTCGATTAGGTAAATGAATATATTGTTCTAATATTGTTCTTATGAAGTTGAACTATCTATATGTTGTACTTTCATGTTTTCTGGTAGCTATCGTACTATGATGTTAAAATATATCTATGTGCCTAATATGAAATTGGCAAACAACTGTTCGATATGAAATGTGAATTTGCGTAATACTAGAATTACTAATGGTAAACTAATAAACCTGCGAAATGGGTCATGGAACTTTGCAAACGGTTCTAGAAGTAAAAGCGCTTGTGTTGGATAGCCCAATGCCACATAGTTTTGTTCATCAAATCGTGTGTGATGTAGTTGATAAAAGCAAACGGTTAACCAAGGCAGAGTGTGTGTGATACATGTAAGTGTGTGATAGTTACACGTATCACACATGAGCCTATACAAAAATCTGTGTGGGATGTGCATACGAACGGAAATGTTTTCCTTGGATTGACTGTGTGGGATGTACATATGAACGAAAATGTTTTCCCTGGTGACTGTGTGGGAGTACATACGAACAGAAACATTTTCCTTGAATTCACTATGTGGGATGTACATGATAATGGAAACGTTCTCCTTGGATTTCCTATGTGTGATATACATACGAACGGAAATGTTTTTCTGGGATTCACCGTGTGGGATGTACATACGAACAAAAACAATTGGGTTTCGGTGCCTCGCCCGGTCTTGTGTGCCAGGAGGGCCTATCCCCGACGGTTTCTGGGTCGTATGGGACGGACCCCCCTATCACCCACACTCATTGGGCGACGATTCCAAATGTCGTCGTGGAAAGGGGTTAAAAACCATTTGTATAGCACCGACGCGTACCAGTGATGCTCCTTACCTATTAATTGTTAACCACAACAAAGCTCAATTTTTATTACTTTTACCCATGATTACAATGAAAAATTTAGAATGATTTCTAAAGGAAATTTGGAGGATTTCAATACATATTTTTTTTGGAGATGCTAGTGTTGTACACGTTTTATTCCTTTGCCCGACATGCTTTCATGATAAAAGTTTATCATGAAAGATTGAAGGTGGCATTTCACTCTTTTCGTGTATTTTATAAGTCCTGCAAATCAAAGAGGCCCAAAGTGTTAAAATCTTGACCTATGCACTAATATGTTGTATTTGTTTGCAGATACTAGCAGGCTTGAAGGTTGAAAACGTTAGGGAATATACCAATCCCCTTGAATGCCTTGATCTTCATCTCACAGAAATTACTTCTACCAAGTACTGAGGCACCACACCAGAAATTAAATTCACCAGGTTCTTTGTTGAGAAAGCAAGGTTTCTCAAGGTAATGATGTTTACCCTATATTTACTGTGCAGAAGTGAATGGATTGCTAAAGAGCACAGACGTCTACAACTGAATGGAAAAGGCTATGCACAAGATGAATTTCAGTTTGTAACTTCATATGACAGATTATTCGGAGGTCACTGTATCGGGCCGCTATATGACTTCTCGATTGCTGATCCTTTCGCAGAAATAATGCATGAAAAAGATTATGAAGAAGATGAATTTTATGTGTGTGAATAGTTTGAACCTTTTAATCTTTGAATTTGAACCTTGTAATATTTATGGTATCTGTTATATAACGTAATTGGATGTTTAATTTGGTTTTGCAATCATGTCCTGTTACAAGTATATATATGTTCTTCTTCTATACATAGAGCATAGATGTTTGTGCACACAGATCATATCACATCGCACAGAGACCACACTATGGAACCCGTTGGCGATGAATTCATCAATCGGAAATGGTTATATATCAGCAAGCGTTTGCCCACAACACACACGGCTTATTCCATCACAAACAACTCGGATGGATCAATTGTATGCCACGTATCGCACAGGCAACTCTAATCTGATACATGCTTGATGTCTTTGACATTGCTCGCACTACGTCTTATTTTCCACGTATCATGGTGCCGGCCTCTACTCGCGTCCCTTGGCTGCTTGTGGTTAGGTGCCGCGACACGCTCTGCTCGCGTCCGTAGTCACGCTCGGCTTGTGGACAGCTTTTCCTTGCGTGTTCAACTGCTATATGCATATATATGGTTGCTCTTCGTTGAGGCTACCATGGAGCGCACTGCTCGCATCCCTCCGAGCGCACTCTGCCAGTGGTTGGGCCTACACACGATCACATCAAGGGCCCCATATGCTTGCGGTTGCGCCGCGCGCGTCGCCACGTGATGCAGTTACGTGTAGCACGATGGAGTTACGCACTGCAAATTAGAACTGCCATCCGGGCGTGCCGATATTCCAGGCCGTCCGGCTTCCCCTTTAATTCCCGTGGCCATTATAACCTTAGTCTCTTCAACCTTTTGATTAGGCCCCACAACAATACAAGCACACCCACATGACACAAAGAGAGGGGATGTCTAGCGGCGCTCCAATAGAGTTCAGCGAGCATAAAGTGGAGACCCACGCGAGGGTGATGGATCTCTCGGTGGTGTAGACCATCGACCCGGCCGTGGTGGACGACTACATCAACACCATTGAGCAGTTGCTTGCTCGAGACAAGTACAATGTGGTCGGCCTCGACCTCCAATACACTGCCGGTCGCCCCAACATAGATCAGAAGGTTGCCGTTGCCCAGTTGTGCATGCGCCATCATGTCCTCATCTACAACAACTGCATGGGCATAGAGCCTTGCGACCGTTTCACCAGGTTTGTCAACAGCACCGACTACAAGTTTGCTACAGTGGAAACCACCGACGATGTAAAAGCGCTCAGGGTTACGGGCTTGGCCTGCGAGAACCTTGTTGAAATTTGTGAGCACTACAGGGTCTGGGGCAGCAATAAGAATGACTCCCTCGTTGAACTCGCCTTGGCCATCATTGATGCATATTACGAAAAGATGAAGCAGGATGCCAACAGAAGGCGTCCCGTATCCTGGCATGGGGCCTGGATGCGGCAACTGGATGAACCTCACCTTAGGTTCGCGGCCAAGAGCGTGTACACATGCTATGAGATGCACAGGCGGATCGTTGAGATGAGGAAGTGCCTCATTATGGAAATCGACGAGGCGGGATCGAGCCACAAGCAGAGTAGTAGCAGCAAGCGTCCCAAGAAGTAGATGATGATCAGATGATCATTTATCCTAGTTAATCATGCATGTAATATATAGTTGACTTTGGTGTGCAAAAATGTCATGTGTGTAGTAGCTACATATGTAATTATGCATGTAATAGTTTACTTTGGTGTGTGCAAATCTCATGTGTGTAGTAGCCACCTATGTAATTGGATGTTTAATATGGTTGTGCAACCATGTCCTTATAAGTGTGTATATATATGTTGTTGTTCTGTATGCAATCCCAACTCACAACACACACGTCTTATTAGCAGCAATCATCTATGTTATTATCGTTCTTCACACACATTTCTGATTATAGACATGTTTGCCGTGTATCACACACATCTTGCTAAATTGAACCATTTCTGTTCTCTTGGCTCAACGCAAACAGTTCATCCGAGTGAACCGTTTGCCGTATATCGCACACACCTTGATTTGGCTGACCATTTCTTTTGTTCCACCTAATCACAAATAGTTCATCCAAGTGAACCGTATGAACATATATCACACACACCTTCATCTGGCTGCCCACCTCTGTTCTTCTACCTCATTGCAAACAGTTCATTGAACTGAACCGTATGACCCTCATCACACACGCAACTAAATTCTGAATCGTGTTTGATGCATCCGTCATTGCAAACTTTTTGCATCTTTTTTGATGGTTTCTTACATCACCTTTTGCGATTATTGCATCGCACACAGTTTCGTCGAAGGGTCTCCGATCATAGTGTCGCGTTAGTAGCATCCTGCAGTAGTGATGGGTCCATAGCTAGTAGCTAGATTGCTTTCTCTCTCTCTTTGATTCTCAATACTGTTCGCACACGAACACGTCGCCGTGTACCTCCAACACCGAGGGTGATGCACCGCAGCTCACGTCGAAGGAGACCCGTCTGGAAGCGCGGTACACAGACATTCCGGCGGGCACTTTTGAGCACCCGAAACCCCACACGCCCAGGAGGGACCCCATCAGGGCGCGTGGCAGCTATGGGCTGCCCTAGGTCGACCTGATTGCCCCTAGAGCCTCGAGGTTCACCGCCCTGCCATGAAGAAGAACGAATGAAGAACGAGGAACAAGAAGAACAAGGGAGAAGGTAAAAGTAAAGGTTAAAGATGTAGGTAGATTTGTTCGATTGTGTATTGTTGTTCAATCGGCCGTCACCTCTTATCTATATAAGAAGCGGATGGACTTCCAAAGAAAAGGACTTGCCTTGCCATCCAAATCATTAAAATCTAATCAAACTCGGACTTCTCATGATCTCCGGCCCGGATGTCCGACTCTAGGCCTGGATGATCCGGCCTAGCCCAGTTTTCTGACAGCAGCTCACTGTTTTGGATCTAGAATCCACATACGACATCGGATTTGGACATTTTTTATATCAAAATCACCTTCCTCGACGAGATGCACAACTTTTGTGTTGAACGCTTTTCGATATGTGGCCATCTTGAGGGTGCTTCCGCCTCTTTCTATAGTCGGTACCAGAAAAAGTTGTCCGGACATCCAGACTTCTACCCGGATTGTCTGGCCTCCACCCGGATCATCCGGGACTGGACCCAGATCATCCGGCTTCATCATAAACCTTCTGTTGATTTCGGTGCTTCAGTTTTCCGGATGATCCGGACCCCAGCCCGGATGATCTGGCCAAACACTCCTGCATTGCACAATTTTGCCTGTAACTTTTGCATACGACCTCGGATGGGGACGATTCTTATACAAAATCGTCCATTTCGACAAGATGAAGAACTTTTCACTTGTAACATTTTCCATCAGAGTCCATCTTGGGGGTGTAATCAGCCGGATATTTTTCTGAATACAAAATCTCACTACTTCGAACACAACTTCGGCCTTAGAGATGAGATCGGATGGCTATGGCCCAAATATCAAAGTTTCTCCTTTTGACGATATGGAACTTTCTCACCTTGATCAATTTTTCCATTTGAGGCATTCTTAATTACGTTTTTGACCATGCCAAAATCTGGTGTCAACACATGCCCCCCTGTTTTTCGGCAAAACATGTGTGCCGAAATACAACTTGCACGAACTTTGTTCTAAGCGCGATGTCAACACTCCATCGCCCATTTCGTACGTGCTTTGGACGATAAGTATATATCGGCCATTTAGATTAGCAACAAAAGTGAAGCTAATCGAACATATAATGTTTTAGTAATACCCTTTTATGATGTAAGAAATTATATTGCGTCAATGGATTAAAATAAGCCCATTGAGGGTAACCAATCATACCTGATGAAGAATTCCATGGCATAGGCATCAACGGCATTGTTGAAGAAAATGGATAATGTGTGGACCGAAGATGTTGAAACCTTCGGCTTGGTCCTTTGTAGCTTTCACTCTTTTCCTTCTCCACCTTTGCTGCACTCCTTGTAATGGAAGCTCGCACATAATTCTTATTTTGAATATTTCCTTTGGGAACCCATGCCATGTTTCTCTTTTCAAGTTCTTGTGCACTAAGCATTTGCAACTCCTTCTTTTGCCAATACGATAAGCCGAGTAGATACCCCGGCTACATTTTGTTTGAAGTAAGGGCAATTCTTGTTTTACCTTGTGCACTCTCAACTTCTTCCCTTCAGATTTGGCACTTGATTGACTTGCCTCCACTACAAAAAAATACACTTCCGTGATGACATGTGTTTGTCACAGTAGGTCGCGTTTTTTGTCATGCATGTACATCCATGACGATTTTATGACAGAATCAAGATAGTCATACCTTTACTGTCGTAGAAGTGTTCCATGACATTACCAAAATTATCATCACGGAAGTGTCCACTTCCATGACGATAAATCACACGTCACAGAAGTGCTTTCATCAAGGGTGACTGACATGTGGCATCCACTGTAACGGAACGCCGTTAAGCTATCGGGTCGGATTTTGGATCTGATAACCCGTTAACAGCCCTGGCCAATGGGAAATTTCCACGTGTAAAATTCTGATTGGCCGAAGGGAACACCTGTCAGCTCGTCAGTGGGCCAGATGTCGCCCGTCCATTGGAGGAGACATGCCTATGATACGTCGACACGTGGCTGGGCCCAACAAAGGCCCATATAGGTTAAAAAGGGCCAGCCCAGTCAAAGGCCCATAGAACTTAATCAGGTACTAGTGGGCCAGCCCAATAACGGCCTGCTTAATAAAGGCCCATTTACGGCCCGAAGCCAGATCTGGCCCGTCAATTGTTCGCTGAATAATTGGGACCATTTACGGCCCGAAGCCAGATCTGGCTCATTAATTGTTCGCCCAATATTTGGGACCATTTGCGGCCCGAAGCCAGATCTGGCCCATTAATTGTTCGCCAAATATTTGGGCCCAACTATAGCCCATTGACTTTCGGCCTGTTAGAGGCCTGATGTAGACATGGGCCCATTTCAGCCCAGTGTGACTTTCGGCCTGGGAATGGCCCGTGCTGCCCATGGGCCATATATGGTCCGACGGGACATCGGGCCCACTAACGCCCGTGCTAAAGGTGGCAACAGTTAAGCCCAACGTGACTTTGGGCCTGTTAAAGGCCTGTCGCGTAATTCGGCCTGTTGATGCATGTACTAAGCTTTCGGCCTCTTAAAGGCCCATGATATCAGTGGGCCAACTAAGGCCCGAGATATGTTTCGGCCTGGTAACGTCCCGTGAGCTAACTGGGCCCAAAACGGCCTGGTCTACATTTCGTCTTGCTGAAGGCCCGTTGACGACTAGTGAAAATTGAGGCCCAACATGCATTTTGGCCTGCTAAAGGCCCGTGGTTTCATCTTGGCCGTAACAGGCCAGTACAATATTCAGCGTCTTAATGGCCCAATGCTACCTCGGCCAAACTAAGCGCTGGGTTGACAAAAGGCTCAGCTAAAATATAGGCCGGTGTAAGTTTGGGCCAGGCGCAATGTGTGAAGGCCCCAATCATTCGGGACCAAGAAAGACGCAGGCCGGCCCAATTGTGGCCCACTAAAAACCTAGCCCGTTAGAGTCAAATGTTTCGGTCCGGTCGACTACATATGATTTTTTTTTCAGATATTGAATGATGGCAGTAACTAGTAGGAATTAAGAACAAACCTACTTTATACAATAAGGAAATTACGGCATGGTAACTAAGAATAAACCTACACTATACAATAAAGGATTTAAGGTATATTACATCCACTGGGCATCGAAGTTCGCCACCAGTGATCATAAAGCGCAACGAAGAAGCAGATTAAAAAAACTAGGCACCATTGCAGCGTAACAAAATAATTCTGAACCGAGACCACTTCCAAGACAGTTCAAGAAAGGTTAGCCTTGCGGGGGAACTGTTGCGCAAGCTGCTGAGCAAGGCTGTGAGACCGGCCTAGCATGTCGGTCATAGCTTCCAGGTGTAGCTGTTTAGTGATGATGTTCTCATTCGTGTTCTCCACAATCTTTCTTAGAGATAGGACTTCAAGTCGAAGTTGAGAATGCATTTCTGCTAGAACTTGGGACTGAAGAAGTCGAACTGATTCAGACAACGAATTATATGATCTTGTCTGACTGTTAGTCTCAAGTAACTTGAACACTGCATCAAGACAAGACTTTGGGTTTGTCTCGCTATCTTCAAGATGTTTTGCCTTCTTTGCTGCAATATATGTTGGGTTTGTCTCACAGCCTTCAGCAGACTTGTGCATGCCATCAGGCATATCACCCTGAAACAAAGCAGAGAGATGACAGGTTTTGCACGTGTATAAAAAAAGATGATAATTGTTCTCTCAATTCTATCCAATTTCAAATTAGAAAATAAAGAGTAAGTTCTAAATATCAATAGCATAATTTGGCATTGTTCATAATGTGGGGAGCTTCACCACACTACTGGATTACCATGTCAACATAACAAGCATAGATGAAGGGCAAAGAAAATCATTGTATCTATTTTGGATAATGTGCATGGCATGTTGTTCATATCATCAGCCACATCAATAAGATAAAAACAGGAGATGACAAGGTGCAAACGTGGGCTGCTTCACCACACACTGGATTATAGATCCACTAAACCAAGCATACATATAGGGAGTATTAAGTAATGTGCATGGTATGAATAAGGAATTTGGTTTTACAAGTAAAACTTAGAACTTATGGTTCTAACGAACTTACATTTTGGTAGAAACAGCAAACTAAACAGCAGTAAACGATAGGGAGTATGAGCAAATTAAACAACAGTTGAGGATAAAGGCTTTAGAAGGACTGACTTACATTAACAGTTAACACCGGCTTTATAATGCCCTTCTCCATGTCAAGGGAAGGATAACTCAAGAATTTCAGCACAGAATCTTCTTCATAAGCATTGCCTGTACTCTACATTTTGTAGAGAGTAATTATAGATATGATAATACTGGAAGGGATAGAGGATAATGAAGATAAGATGCAGATTGATGCTACATAATCAACTACCAATCCCTGGAAGTACAAGCGTTACAGGACAAAATGTACTGACAAGAGCAATGGGCTACACTTCTGCACTGGCATTGTTTGTGTATTCTACTTGTTGGTAAGATTAAATATAGATCTGATTTTTCTAGTAAATGGTGGGCGAGGGAGATAAGATGCAGAATGCTACAAAATGAACAAATCCCTCTTCCATAATACAAGAGTGTTTTGAACACTAGTGTACTGTACAAAACGTTCTTATATTATGGGACGGAGGGTGTAGCTGTTAATGTAAGTATAGTGATAGACCACGTTGAGTCCTTACAAGAGGACTGGAGAGCTAAACCTCTTCAAAAGCATTGGGTTGATTCTAAATTTGTGTAAGAGTCCATACAGATCTTATAATGTCCACCAAATGAACGATTACGAGGCTAACATGTGCAGTGATGCTACATAATCAAACAACTATGAAATTAAGTATGGTCATATAGGGCAAGAGGTACTCACAAGAGCAATGGAGTGTGCAGCATAGTTGCGAGATTCTGTGGTCCCTTCAGAATGAATGTTCTTTTGCTAACAGTTTTTGTACAAGTGAGACATTAAGGCAAATGCAGAAATGTCATTCAAATTTTGATGTGATATCATAGACAGTACCTTACGCTGCAGCCGAGACCAATGTGTAACAAGATTATTCCAGTCACCGTCGGATAAATGTAGCATCAGAGACTTTACAGAAATTTTGTTCAGAGGCTTGCCATCGAAGTGCGTTTGCCTCAGGTAGGAACGATTCTTCATCAACGAGTGCTTGAAAAGCGCAACCAACCCTTGCTCGTCATCACAATCCAATTTGCTCCTTGCCTATTTAAAAGAATGAAATCTTGTGTCTTCTGTCAGCAGAAACATATGCAGTAATGACCATGAATAACATTAGTACATTACTTACGCGTAAGTTGCGGAGGAAGACTGGAAATTGTTCTGTGTCTGCGGTATAATCTTTCCATGAAGGAAAGATGCGCACAAAGTTCCTGACAACAACATAAGCTTCGTCTTGTAAACTGGGAAGAAATGGAACAGGAGTCCTATTTGCTACAATTGGGGCTCTCTCTGGTTCGAAAAGGGATTTGGCAACTAGATTTGGTGTACTCTTTGCTGGAATGGGGTTTTTGCGTCGTACAACTAGTGCTATGTCAACTGGCATAATCATACTGTTTGCTGCAGTTGGGGTCTGCTGAGTTGGGGCATCAGAAATGACCAGTGTAGTAGGGTTAGAGTCTTCTAGAGTTGGGGTATTTTGTGGGTCAGGTGATATTGCAACTACACCTAATGGGCTATTTGATTTATGAGGTGCCACTACCTTTTTGAAATACTTTGCTTGTGCCCCTCCACGATCAGCAATCGCCCTCTTCCTTTTGAATGTCTGATACACAAGAACAACATTTGAATGGATAAATATGGTATGATGACAGATGGAATATGTACTGAAAATGGATAGGCAGGTCGTATTCACATACATGATGTGTATACTAAGCTAATGGCAGTTCAACAAAGTAGAAGCAATGCAAAGCATCAGTTGCAAGATATGTGCGAGCAATGTAACCTTGGAAAGTTAGAGCAAGTACCTTGATGGGTGAATATGATATGGCATCTTCCTCTGACTTCTCCACTAGGGAGCTACATTGACTTAGGTCTCCCTCTAGCTCAGAATCACTTTTAGGATCATATTCTGAGCATGAATCTATAGATGGAGAGAGTTTGCATTGCATTGCATCTAGACTTGATTTCAGTCCCTTAATGCCAAGTTTGACAGCCATGGCATTGTTCTGCTTTATTCTTTTCATGCGCGCAAGCTCATAATCATTATGTTGCTGTTCAGAATCTGAGATTCATGAAAACATAAAAAGTAGTCAGATTATCTATGGAACGCATTGCGGATTCAACTTGAAGAGTGTCTCCCTATAAACCCCTGCATGTGCAAAGTTCACCTCCCCAACCATGCTGACCAGACCACACACAGAAATACAAACCCCTTATGTGTGGGGACCCCGACTCATAAGTCGAGATCACCGAATGCACGTGTACAGTGATCCCAGAGATCATTGCTCACTGAACACACAAAAGCTGAATAACAAGAGTCTTACATCCATACATACTGTTTTACACAAGTAGGACCATTATGGTCAAGTCTTGAGTGTATCATCGCAGCGGAAATCTTCAATAACAACTTGGACCCATGCCATCTGCCTTAACCCTACAGGCATTCTGACTGGGAAGCGTCCTAGCTCGCATGTTCGTCACCGAAGTGTTCTTCATCACATCCTGTTCTTTCATGCCTGGCCAATAAAATAACCAGTGGCAAGCCAATGAGTACTTTGAATGTACTCACAAGCAACCCATGTTTTGGTTGAAGATGTAACAATGCATGATATAGGTAAATTTTTACAGAAAGCTAGTTTTGAGTGCAATGACATGTTCAACAACTTGTAAGACATGCATCAGGAGAATTCAAGTAACCATGAGGGTAGGTTACAGATATCAACATACATAGAGTGGGCACCAACCCAACTCAATCATGTCAAGTCCCTTGACTTGACCCAAGTCATTTTATCAACACACACATTCGGTTAGTAAACAAGTGGACGTAGCCCAAGAGCGGTTACCCAACTGTCCTTGACCGTGGACACGGCTGTTCGAATAGTTTTACACTCTATAGAGGTTGCACACTTTACCCACAAGATCCGGGGAACTTCTGTGTCATCCACGACCCGCGATACCTCAAGTAACCAGGGTAAGCACCCGATCACTACCTTTCCCTAGACGACACTACCAAGGAGTCCACTCGTTGTTCCGTAACCTCACGATGTACATCATACGAGACTCACTCGAGATCGTAACATCCGAGAGGGGACACAACGGTGTATCCGGTGCCCTGTAAAGATAGTCATGGCCGCCCTACCTGGCACGACCCCATCCCGAGAGAGAGCACCAACTCTCCCCCGTCACTAGTAATGCTGGCTCCAAGCTAGTATCGACCTAGGTAATCAATAATGCCCTTTCCCATATAAGGGTAGAGTGGTTGCGCATGTAAGGTTGGAATAACGGTCGCAACTTAAACCAATCCATTTTGAAAACAACACACACTTGCCTCGGTGCACCACTTCGTCATCAAATGGCTACCCAACTCATCATCTCCCCCGGGCAAAAGTGGCACCCGGTGGGGTTTTCAAAAAGTCTTTTGAAAATACTTTGTCTCCATCACCATGCATATTCCCGTCCCTTTTTGTGTAGCACTACTTTAGCATCCTATCTACTCCCACCATCAGAACCCTCATAAGAAGGTAGGGTTATGCACAATGCAAGTATCAACGAGGAAATACGGTGGCAAACCATCAAAGTGGATACCACCTCATCATGATTCCGATGCAACAACACTATGGTGCTATATGACATGCATAAAAAGGGTTTCATAGACATGGTAAAAGGGCTGCTTGCCTGGTTCCTCAGAGTCTTCAAGTCTTCTGGTCCTTCTCCAAGTACTCTGTCTACTTCGTCAACTAACGTCGGAAACAATCATAATAAGCAACACAGCAAGGCAAAAATAAAAGTGCTCTAAAAATGTGAGTTGGACTTTTCTAGGATACCTCTGGTCATATGAGGGATGACCAAAGTGGTTTTATTGGGATTTGATCAATGGACATCTCTGAACATTTCAATATGATGGAGTCAAGGGATTAATGGATTTGCAAGAAGTGTACAGAAACATTATTTTCAAAAATGAGCAGAGGCACCCATTTGACAAAGCATGATTTTAGAAGCATCTAGGAGTTGGTTTCACTAGATTTGGAGTTCAAAGGAATTTCCTATGAATTTGCAAAGTTGACAAATATGAAGAAATGGCTCAGTATTTTGTGTTGCACAGAAAGTATCAATAAAAATGTTCATAACATAAGTTATGAACTTAGAAGCATCTAGGAATTTGAATCATGGCATTTGGATCAACTTTGAGCTCTCTTTGATTTTCTAAAGTTCATCATAGGAATAGGAAAATGGGGTTTTGATAAATATTTCCAAAGAGGAAGTTTCTGGAAAAATGTGCAAATAGCACCATGTGATAGATCATGATTTGTGGAGTTACTGGAAATTTGAATCATCAAATTTGGAGTTAATTTGAATATTCTATGGATATTACAAGTTTACAGAAAAAGAAAAAGAAAAGGGAAGGGGGTGTACCCTTATCCAGTGCACTAGGCGAAAGATAGTAGTGGGCCGGCCCAGCGGCTCAGCTATGCGGGTGTCGGGGCGACGTCTAAGGCATATACCAGGGAAGACTCCTTCCCCGAGCGAAGGCGGCAGCGGCCAGAGCCCGTTTCCACTTAAACGGGCGGGGCCCGCCTACCGGGTCGCTGATGAGCGGGGCCCGGTGCCCAGCCCGTCTCCTACCTCCCTCCCGAACAGAGCAGAGGCAGGGGAGGCAAGGCCGAGCGGGCGCCGGCGTTCTTCCCGGCGGTACCGGCCACCTCCGGCGACGCCCGGCGTACCAGCGCGCTCAGGAGGCCACGCTGCATCCAACCGTGGGTGGCACGGTCGCCCAGGGCCACCGGGTTGAGTAGGGCATCGGCAGCGGCTGACAAGGCCAACGGAGATGGCGACATTGGTGCTATGGGGCACCGGAGCAGAGGGAGAAGCGGTGAGGGGTTCCGTTGTGGTCATGGGGTTCGCCTAGTGGAGAAAGGAGGGAAGGAGGAGGAGTGGTGGGTGCGAATTTAGGCGGAGGCCGACGGCCAGGCTGCGGCCATGGTGGCGGATGGAGAGCGCGAGGAGGGAAGTGGGTTGGTCCATGAGGTACACGGGAGAGAGAGAGAGAGCAAAGGAGCTCCATAGGGAGGTCAGGGGCGGCCTTATATGGCGAAGCCACGGCTCACTGTGGACGCGGCCTACGGGCACCTGCGAGAATGGCCGCAGTGGCCACGGGAGGAGGCCCGGGGCTGTCTACGGCGTTCGTGGGAGTCGAGTAGGGGGCCAGGAAGAGAGAGAGAGGGAGCGGGGAGAGGCTCTGGTGCTCGCGCGTGCGAGGCCGAGCATTGGCCGAGACGGGCGGCTCTGGGCACGCACCGCAGGGGGTGAGAGAGAGGAAGAGACGAGGGGGCCTACGCGGTGGCGTGTTGAGGATGTCGAGGCACCTCGACTGGCGCGAGGGGGAGGCTCGAGGTGGTCAGGGGACGCGCCGTCAACGGTCGGGAGCATGCTGACGTGCTCCAGAGTGCGCAAATGGCTGGCATCCGCGGCTTTTCCGCGCGCACTCGCGTGTCCACTTGTGTCTGGGTTCTGAAGGGGGAATAAACAAGAGGGTTGGGGGCTTTGGATGCCCTGGAACTTGCCAGGAGTGAGAGAGAGATGAGAAAGGGAGGAAAAAGTGGATGTCCAGAGAAGAAAAATGGATCCCTGCCCCCCTTCATCATTGCCTCTCGGGCAGGGAAGCACACTAGAGGTAGAGGGGGACTAGGAGGGGTTGTGGTAAAAAGGAGAAGTCATGGAGATTAGTGGAAGTGGACAAAACATACATTTTTAATTTCTGCCAGAAGGTGTTTGATGGTGGTTTGGGCAAGAAGATGAACTCCTCTTGTCATGAGGCTTGACAGGTTCATATGGTATGATAAAATAATAGGTTGCACCAATATTGAGTCCATTTGGACAAAATTTCCAATGCAACTTTTGTAAACCCTACAAATCAGCAGAAATGGACTTTCCAAGATTTAGTCATGCACATCTGTTCTCCTTGATGCACCACTTGGTGTAGTGTCATCATTTGAGGTTATGAACATGTCCACAAAAGTTGAGATCAAAAGGAGAAATCTGCCAATGTAGAGTTGTTCAAATTTGGTTCCGGACAAGAAGGGTTTTGGGCACTTTGATCAAGTTAACATTCTCTCCAACTTGTGCCATTTGGTCTAGATTAATGATTAGACCATTTGAGCATGTTCACAAGGTTTGGGAACATTTGGAAATGTTTGCCAATGTAAAGTTGCTCAAACTTCAAAATAGACAAAAATGGTTTTGAGGGGATTTGGTGATGTTATGTTGTTCTCCAAGTCATGATACTTGGCAAGATCATCTAATATGTCATATGTGACATGCTAAAAGTTTCTTGGAATTTTTAGAGAATATTTCCTTTGTAAATATTTCAAAAGCTTGAAATATCCAGAAAGGGTTTTTGAGGGATTTGACCAATATTTTGAACATGACCATGTGTTGAAACTCTTATATATGGACAATATATGTCCACTGAGTTTCCCTAGGTTTTTGTCAAATATTTTTGAAACAATAAAATTATTTTTCCCTACTAAAGACCATTTCTGGCCTCAAGAAAAAGCTTTTAAATAAAATAGGAAAATAACTTTTAAAATTATATTTTTGTGGTTTCTGGATATCCTATATCTAGTAGGAGTCAAATATATTTTTGGAAAGATTTTTGCTGCCCTTAATTAAGTACTTGCAATGCAAACCTTAATTCAGGGGGTTTTGGAAAACTAATTTTTAAAAATACTATTTGGCCAAATTATTTTTGCAAGAAATTATTTTTATGTCCTATACACATGGCATGATCATTGGTTCAAGAGTTTGGAGCAAGGAGAAGGAGTATAAGAGTTGGAGGATTTATTTGATTTTTAGAGCACTTGCAAACAACACACAAAATCCAATCAAGGCAAGGTCTAAAACACTCAAAAGTTTTTGTCAAACAACATTTTATCATGATTTATTAGCTTAAGTGTTGTGGCATGAAAATCAGGGTGTGACAGACCTACCCCCCTTACAAGAATCTCGTCCCCGAGATTCCCAAACTAGGCGCGGAAAGGAATACGAAAACTTGGATCTGGGGTAGTCTTCAAGTCCTCATGTTGCTTCTGCTTCCGTGTAGTGCTCCATTGAGCTTGAAGTACTTGATGGTGTGGCTTCATGTATGACGCTCTTCTTGATCCAGGTTGCTAATGGGTAGCTCGCGCTAGGTTAGATTGGGCTAGGGGTTGATGGCTCGGTGGTCAATGCCCTCGTAGAGATCGGGCAAGTTAGGAAGATGGAAACACTTCCGGGGTTTTGATGCATGGAAAGCATTGTGCACATCAGTTAACTCAGGTGGCAACTCCAGCTAGTAATTGTCTTCTCTTCATCTCGTAGTGATCTCAGAGGGGGTTGTTAAATTTTGGAGTGATCACGAAGGGGGCCAATGAATCTTGGTGTGGGTCTCCTTGTCATGGAAATGCTTGGTTCCTTAGAGAGGAGTGGCTTGCAGATACACCTGGTCTTCGACGCGGATGTTTACTTCTTGATGATGGTGGTAGTTCTTCCTCCTTGGCATGGCGGTCTTCAAATGTTCCTGGACTAGCTGAACGGCTCTTCTTCTGTCTTTAGGTGGACAAGTAGGTCACCAAATGATGATGACAATTATCTTGTCTAAGCACTCCATGAAGGCTTTGTTCACGGGGTACATAAAGTAGGCTGGGGAATTAGTGGTGGTCAAGGTTGAGTATGGTCCAAGGGGGTTCTAGATCTAGTGTCAAGGCCCTAAGGTCCTGATCCGACCATGTTGTAGCATTGGTAGGGCTTAAGGGTTTCAAGGATTCTAGTGTGCAAGTGAACATTTATCATCTTATCTTTAAGCACGGTTTCTGAGATGCCAATAGTCTATCTAGTCCTTCACCTCATATTACCAAAAGAATCATCTCGTATAGGTCAATTCCAATCATCACTCACGCTATTCATATCCTCATGACTCCCAAGAGGAGGTCTAACAAAATCATATATGTCTACAATCCCCAAACTCATATGTATGTCTACCCCTAAAAATCCATGGGTAGAACATATAAGCTGCTAAGCTTGAACATGACAATCCAAGTGCTCATCCTATTCTTCCAAGGTCCATGCTAGTGCATCTCTATCCTAAGGAAACACGTTGTATGTCACTCCAAAATCTTGTTTCCTTTTCTATGAAACAATTCCAACAACCCGTTAACTTCCATTAATCACTACATAATCCATTAATTCTACAAATCCAACGCCTATGCTGGTGTTCCACATGATCTCCTAAAGTCCTTATAATCCCCAATACTTGAAAGGGCTGCCTTACTATAGTCAGTCCACCAATTCCCGTTATTGTGATCTAGTAATACTCCAAGGTCAAGCCCACAAAGATGCCTAAGTAAACCCCGACAATTAGTCCAACCTCCTAGTTTATCGTCCACTGAGAAACATGGTATCATGATCGAGATCATCAATCTAAATCCAATTTAATCCAAACCATGTAGACATACTCAGCATCTATATTCAACTAGAATCACCTGCTTAAATCCAAATCTCTTATCCAACGAGAATTCCTACATGTTCCCCCAAGTCATTTACGTAATATCAATTTTCTCCTATCAATATCCCATGGCTAAGTTAAATCCAAATACCTCCAATAATTTCAGCTTGCGATCATAATTGTCCTATTAAATCCAATTTACTCAGGGGTAATGAAAGCTATGCTACTCTATAATCATGATCCCACCAAGTCCATCTACCAACATGAAAGCCTTATAATCCTCCGAAGAGTCTCAAATAATTCCTCAAGGTCACTGATATAAACTCATCGAGTCATTTGTCCTCTGTTCCTATATCCTCAAATTGGTCTTCCCTATGGCATCGTCAGTTTTGGTGCTATCTTAGGATGATAATGTGCTCGTTCACTATGCCCATTAGTTCCATAATGAACCCAGTGATAAGCAAGGCTTACTGCAGCTTAACTTGTTCTCTTGTGATTCCGTAGGTTAAGCTCATGGTTAAGGTTTCGAGCTGGGGTATCTCGTGAAGTCCTGTAGGGTCTAGGGATAGGGTTCTAGTCTTGAGGTGTAAACATAAGGGGTTGTACTTGGTCTAGGAGGTTGTAGCAAAAGTCTTCAGTGCTTGTTGGTCGTCGAGGTGGAATCCTTGGTGCATATTGTCTTGCTTGTCTTCAGTTGAGGAGAGAGATGAGAGGGAAAAGTAGCATAGAGGAGGTGGGTTGCCTAAAGGGGGTTCTATAGTGCAAGTGCAAACAAATGGGTGCAAAAAGGGCCAAACAGAAGAAGCAAGGTAAGGAAGGTGATATAGTCGCATACTTGTCGCCAAGGGCAAAAGCGCGACCTATATCAAAACACAAACAAATAAAAACAAACAACACACAGTCATGGTTCTATTCGAACCATCAAACGGACCCGACTGCGCATAGGGGGTACATGACTCATCGTAACCCTAGGGGTTCTCGGACTAGTAGTCGTGCTCTTGTGCCTCATGCAGTCTTCTGAGTTTTCCTCAGGTGTTGCTACGTCTCTTGTAGTTGTTTGATGAAACGATCCAGGTTGATCCTGAAGATTCTTCAACACTTCTTGCCTGTTGAAGTGATGGGTGAAGGTGGCTCCTCGTAGCTGGTGTTGACTTGGTCTCCTCTTGTCTTCTTATTCATGATGATCCTTTTTGCATTCTAAGGCATCAGCGGTTCCAGGTGGCAATCCTTTATGCAATGACATTAACAAGGCATAGTAGAGGTCCAATCTGTCGGGCACATGGTTGACAATATCGTCACCGAGAGCGGGGGATGAAGAGAACCGTTTTCCCTGCTTGCTATAGTGAGGCGGACCAAATGGCGAGGTTCTCATCCACCGGTGGTTGCCGATACAACAACAATAGTGACAGGGTTACTCTATTAGCGATGTATATCATGATCTTGCATATCCTATGCGCTGGTCATCGTAGGCCAATATTGCATAATCCTGGGGCAATTTCAAAGGGTGTCACCATCCTCTGGGTCTTCATGTCCTCATTCCTCGAGGGCGTACCTTCTGTTGGCATCGTCTTGCTGTGGTGTTGCCAGTCTTGTGTTCAGAAGAGGTGGGTGAGTGTCTGGCAAGGCGTCTTCCTTCCAGATTATCCATGAGGATTACAAGGAATCCCATGGCTAGGGGCATAAGGATTCTAGCGACCATTAAATTTGAAGGGGAAGAGGAAAGTATATCTTAGTTTTCAAAAAAACTCAGAAGGGGAAGAGAAGTATAGATAGTTTTGAAAACTTGTAATAGTTTTGGAAATAGTTTTACCCTAACTAACGACCATGCTAACTAAGGCTTCCTACCGTCAGGATGGCTCTGATACCAGCTCTGTGGGGACCTTGACTCATAAGTCGAGATCACCGAATGCACGTGTACAGTGATCCCAGAGATCAATGCTCACTAAAGACACAGAAGCTGAATAACAAGAGTCTTACATCCATACATACCATTTTACACAAGTAGGACCATTATGGTCAAGTCTTGAGTGTATCATCATAGCGGAAATCTTCAATAACAACTTGGACCCATGCCATCTGCCTTAACCCTACAGGCATTCTAACTGGGAAGCGTCCTAGCTCGCATGTTCGTCACCGAAGTGTTCTTCATCACATCCTATTCTTTCATGCCTGGCCAATAAAATAACAAGTGGCAAGCCAATGAGTACTTTGAATGTACTCGCAAGCAACCCATGTTTTGGTTCAAGATGTAATAATGCATGATATAGGTAAATTTTTGCAGAAAGCTAGTTTTGAGTGCAATGACATGTTCAACAACTTGTAAGACATGCATCAGGAGAATTCAAGTAACCATGAGGGTAGGTTAGAGATATCAACATACATAGAGTGGGCACCAACCCAACTCAATCATGTCAAGTCCCTTGACTTGACCCAAGTCATTTTATCAACACACACATTCGGTTTGTAAACAAGTGGACGTAGCCCAAGAGCGTTTACCCAACTGTCCTTGACCGTGGACACGGCTATTCGAATAGTTTTACACTCTACAGAGGTTGCACACTTTACCCACAAGATCCGGGGAACTTCCGTGTCATCCACGACCCGCGATACCTCAAGTACCCGGGGTAAGCACCCGATCAGTACCTTTCCCTAGACGACACTAACAAGGAGTCCACTCGTTGTTCCGTATCGTCACGATGTACATCATACGAGACTCACTCGAGATTGTAACATCCGAGAGGGGACACAACGGTGTATCCGGTGCCCTTTAAAGACAGTCATGGCCGCCCTACCTGGCACGACCCCGTCCCGAGAGAGAGAGCACGAACCCTCCCCCGTTACTAGTAATGCAGGCTCCAAGCTAGTATCGACCTAGGTAATCAATAATGCCCTTTCCCATATAAGGGTAGAGTGGTTGCGCATGTAAGGTTGGAATAATGGTCGCAACTTAAACCAATCCGTTTTGAAAACAACACAAACTTGCCTCGGTACACCACTTCGTCATCAAGTGGCTACCCAACTCATCATCTCCCCCGGGCATAAGTGGCACCCGGTGGGGTTTTCGAAAAGTCTTTTGAAAATACTTTGTCTCCATCACCATGCATATTCCCGTCCCTTTTTGCGTAGCACTACTTTAGCATCCTATCTACTCCCACCGTCATAACCCTCATAAGAAGGTAGGGTTATGCACAATGCAAGTATCAACGAGGAAATACGGTGGCAAACCATCAAAGTGGATACCACCTCATCATGATTCCGATGCAACAACACTATGGTGCTATATGGCATGCATAAAAGGGGTTTCATAGACATGGTCAAAGGGCTGCTTGCTTGGTTCCTCAGAGTCTTCAAGTCTTTTGGTCCTTCTCCAAGTACTCCGTCTACTTCGTCAACTAACATCGGAAACAATCATAATAAGCAACACAACAAGGCAAAAATAAAAGTGCTCTAAAAATGTGAGTTGGACTTTTCTAGGATAACTCTGGTCATATGAGGGATGACCAAAGTGGTTTTATTGGGATTTGATCAATGGACATCTCTGAACATTTGAATATGATGGAGTCAAGGGATTAATGGATTTGCAAGAAGTGTACAGAAACATTATTTTCAAAAATGAGCAGAGGCACCCATTTGACAAAGCATGATTTTAGAAGCATCTAGGAGTTGGTTTCACTGGATTTGGAGTTCAAAGGAATTTCCTATGAATTTGCAAAGTTGACAAATATGAAGAAATGGCTCAGTATTTTGTGTTGCACAGAAAGTATCAATAATAATGTTCATAACCTAAGTTATGAACTTAGAAGCATCTAGGAATTTGAATCATGGCATTTGGATCAACTTTGAGCTCTCTTTGATTTTCTAAAGTTCATCACAGGAATAGGAAAATGGGGTTTTGATAAATATTTCCAAAGAGGAAGTTTCTGGAAAAATGTGCAAATAGCACCATGTGATAGATCATGATTTGTGGAGTTACTGGAAATTTGAATCATCAAATTTGGAGTTAATTTGAATATTCTATGGATATTACAAGTTTACAGAAAAAGAAAAAGAAAAGGGAAAGGGGGTGTACCCTTATCCAGTGCACCAGGTGAAAGATAGCAGTGGGCCGGCCCAGTGGCTCAGCTGTGCGGGTGTCGGGGAGACGTCGAAGGCGTATTCCAGGGAAGACGCCTTCCCCGAGGGAAGGCGACAGCGGGCAGAGCCCGTTTCCACTTAAACGAGCAGGGCCCGCCCACCGGGTCGCTGATGAGCGGGGCCCGGTGCCCAGCCCATCTCCTACCTCCCGCTCGAAAAGAGCAGAGGTAGGGGAGGCAAGGCCGAGCGGGCGCCGGTGTTCTCCCCGGCGGTACCGGCCACCTCCGGCGACGCCCGGCGTACCGGCGCACTCAGGAGGCCACGCCGCATCCAAACGTGGGTGGCACGGTCGCCCAGGGCCACCGGGTTGAGTAGGGCATCGGCAGCGGCGGGCGAGGCCGACGGCGATGGCGGCATTGGTGCTACGGGGCACCGGAGCAGAGGGAGAAGCGGTGAGGGGTTCCTTTGTGGTCAGGGGTTCGCCTAGTGGAGAAAGGAGGGAAGGAGGAGGAGTGGTGGGTGCGAATTTAGGCCAGAGGCCGAGGCAAGGCTCTGGCCATGGTGGCGGATGGAGAGCGCGAGGAGGGAAGTGGGTTGGTCCATGGGGTACACGGGAGAGAGAGAGAGCAAAGGAGCTCCATAGGGAGGTTAGGGGCGGCCTTATATGGAGAAGCCACAACTCACCGTGGACGTGGCCTACGGGCACCCGCGGGAATGGCCGCAGTGGCCACGGGAGGAGGCCCGGAGCTGTCTACGGCATTCGTGGGAGTCGAGTAGGGGTCCAGGAAGAGAGAGAGAGAGAGGGAGCGGGGAGAGGCTCTGGTGCTCGCACGTGCGAGGCCGGGCATTGGCCGAGCCGGGCGGCTCTGGGCACGCACCACAGGGGGTGAGAGAGAAGAAGAGACGAGGGGGCCTGCGCGGTGGCGTGTTGAGGATGTCGAGGCACCTCGACTGGCGCAAGGGGGAGGCTCGAGGTGGTCGAGGGACGCGGCGTCAACGGTCGGGAGCACGCTGACGTGCTCCAGAGCGCGCAAATGGCCGGCATCCGCGGCTTTTCCGCGCGCACTCGCGTGTCCACTTGTGTCTGGGGTCTGAAGGGGGAATAAACAAGATGGTTGGGGGCTTTGGATGCCCTGGAACTTGCCAGGAGTGAGAGAGAGATGAGAAAGGGAGGAAAAAGTGGATGTCCAGAGAAGAAAAATGGATCCCTGCCCCCCTTCATCATTGCCTCTCGGGCAGGGAAGCACACCAGAGGTAGAGGGGACTAGGAGGGTTGTGGTAAAAAGGAGAAGTCATGGAGATTAGTGGAAGTGGACAAAACATACATTTTTAAATTTCTGCCAGAAGGTGTTTGATGGTGGTTTGGGCAAGAAGATGAACTCCTCTTGTCATTAGGCTTGACAGGTTCATATGGTATGATAAAATAATAGGTTCCACCAATATTGAGTCCATTTGGACAAAATTGCAATGCAACTTTTGTAAAACCCTAGAAATCAGCAGAAATGGACTTTCCAAGATTTAGTCATGCACATCTGTTCTCCGTATGCACCACTTGGTGTAGTGCATCATTTGAGGTTATGAACATGTCCCACAAAAGTTGAGATCAAAAGGAGAAATTGCCAATGTAAGAGTTGTTCAAATTGGTTCTGGACAAGAAGGTTTGGGGCACTTTGATCAAGTTAACATTCTCTCCAACTTGTGCCATTTGGCTAGATAATGATTAGACCATTTGAGCATGTTCACAAGGTTGGGAACATTTGGAAATGTTTGCCAATGTAAAAAGTTGCTCAAACTTCAAAATGGACAAAAATGGTTTTGAGGGGATTTGTTATGTTATGTTGTTCTCCAAGTCATGATACTTGCAAGATCATCTAATATGACATATGTGACATGATAGAATTTTCTTGGAATTTTGGAGAATATTTCCTTTGTAAATATTTCAAAAGCTTTAAATTATCCAGAAAGGGTTTTTGAGGGATTTGACCAATATTTTGAACATGACCATGTGTTGAAACTCTTATATATGGACAATATATGTCCATTGAGTTTCCCTAGGTTTTTGTCAAATATTTTTGAAACAATAAAATGATTTTTCCCTACTAAAGACCATTTCTGGCCTTAAGAAAAAGCTTTTAAATAAAATAGGAAAATAACTTTTAAAATTATATTTTTGTGTTTTCTGGATATCCTATATCTAGTAGGAGTCTAATATATTTTTGGAAAGATTTTTGCTTCCCTTAATTAAGTACTTGCAGTGCAAACCTTAATTCAGGGGGTTTTGGAAAACTAATTTTTAAAAATACTATTTGGCCAAATTATTTTTGCAAGAAATTATTTTTATGTCCTATACACATGGCATGATCATTGGTTCAAGAGTTTGGAGCAAGGAGAAGGAGTATGAGTTGGAGGATTTATTTGATTTTTAGAGCTCTTGCAAACAACACACAAAATCGAATCAAGGCAAGGTCTAAAACACTCAAATGTTTTTGTCAAACCACATTTTATCATGATTTATTAGCTTAAGTGTTGTGGCATGAAAATCAGGGTGTGACATTATGTCTCTATAACAGGCAGGCACACATTTCAAACTGAAGTAGGAACATTAGAATCATATGAAATTCGTATTTGAACAAATAAACTAAGCAATTATGAGTGGCGTAATGTTTAGCTTGAAGGGTGGAGTGTTGGTAGTGCGACACAAAGCAAGTAGGCAGATTGTATTCCATGTAAAAGATTGAAACCTATGTAAAAGCTGGAAATGACACTTTCTTTCTATACAATGCAGTGTTCGTAACCCACACATGATGGAAGAGATCACATAGAGCAATACTATTCACTTATGTCTACGGTTCCAGTATTTAAAAACAGGGTGGTCCACCCTAAAAGAATATTGACAACAAATATGACAAGGCAAGCATAGATGTAGTGAATCAATCATTTACTTGTGAGCTTATTAGGACAAGTATGCAGAATTGTAACTGCAGTAAGAGACCGTCCAAAATCTGAATGAAGAAGTTTGTCTAGCACTTATTGTTTGCAACTAATCGACGTGAATAATTGGATATTATATCGAATGAGTAAGAAAGACAAGTAAAATTGTCAACAAACCTGGCTTGCAGTAGTAATCTGGGTCAATGTCACTACGACCAACAATCCAAAATGACTAGTTTCTGTTCCGAGGGACGGAATTTTGAAAACCCTGTGAACTTTAGAGGTACTAAAGATTACCGAAATACATCTGAACCATTAAGTGTAGGTAGAACTGAGCACACAACAAACCCTAATGACAGTCCTGCCTAATGAGTAATTAATCAATTAGAAAATGGGTGATGAGGAGTGGCTGCTGAGTGTTGAGGACGTATCTCAGGATAAATCGGGTTGGCTTGGTGGGTGCTGCACGCCTGAGCCCTGAACGGACTAGGAAGGTAGGCACGGCGGCGCGCCCGGGCAGCGGTGACGCTGTTGGGCGAGCGGCTCATGGCCTCCTATTAGTCCGGCGTCTCCTCCTAGAGTCATGCCGTCCGGGGACGACAAGACGCCGGCGAGGCAGGCGGCTGGGGGCGAGTAGAGATCGGAAGCGCGCAGCAGAACAGATTGGAATCGGGGCCTGGGACGACCCAAAATCCCAGGGTGGGCCGGCCCACCGTGGGCACCCTGTAGAGATACACACCCGAGCGGCAAACATGCATTTTCGAAACTAATTTAGGAACATTTAGCTGACCAATTAAACAACTCTGTTTTAATAATATCAGATTCGTATTTGAACAACTAAGCTTGTTTAGCTGGATGGGTGGAGCAGTGTTATTATGACATGAAGCACATATTTTGATCGTATAGTGATCATAAAAGGGGAAACCCTAAGCATATTTTTTTTAGCAAAAGAGGGTTTCCCCTCCGATTTCTATTAAAGAAACCACCACGGAACCAACATGATCAATTAAACCCTAAGCATGATCCATTAAATCGTATTATGGCTGTGCCATGGCAGATTTGAAGCTGCAAACCGGAGAAATGATATTTAGCATCCATTGTTTGCTTCGAACTAAGAACAAAATTCTAAGAGCTGAAAAGAAAGTAGAGTAACCAAGTTAAGATCTATTTTCTGGTTGAGATCAAAAAGTTGAGGAGATATGAAGTACCACCTCTCTTGCGGCGCCGTGTAGGCATCGGGAGTGCGATGGCTGTCGGTGGCGTTGAAGCAGATCTGCGACGGTAGACGGGTGCATCGGGGGATAAGTCCCGTTACGGTGCAAGAGAAGGTCGTGTGAGCGGCCCCGACAAAGAGGACGACGGCGCCGATGAAGCGAGAGGACACGATGCAAGGCTATTGGTCCGTCGCCGTGGATGAGAAACGTCCATCTCTAGAAGTGGACGACGCGGTCTTGGTAGGCGCTCCGGCATGATGGAGGACGGTGGTGATGGATGTGGTGGAGGACGGCGGCGATGGATGGGGTGGCGGACGGAGGCTGGTGTGGGGATGGGGTGTTCTAGCACGGACGGTGTATGAATGGGAAAATGGAGGGAGAGGTACGGGGAACCATGTTTTTGGGACGCGCCTATCTGAAATATGGGAAAGTTACGAACTTAGCCCCCGTCTAAAATTTGGACGTCTTGTCAGTTGGGGATAGGACGGTAATCTCGCATCTTGCCAATATTTGCCCAGAGCGATTTCGGGCGAGGAGAGGGTGGTTGGCGCCCATGGTGGGCGCCCACAGTGTATGAACGGGGCTGACAGGTAGGGCGGTTGTGTCACGTCTGAGTGAAGTTACAAACCTGCCCCTATTGAAAATATTTGCCCACATCGATTTCGGCCAAGTCGAGTCTGTTTTGCCGCCCACCGTGTATGAATGGGGAATGGAGGGAGAAACATAGATCTTTCGGACGAGCTTGAATAAAATGTGTTTTGCTGCCCATGTTTGACGCCCACCGTGTCCGAATGGGCTCAGAGGCGGTCGTGTCACGTCTAATTGAAGTTACTAACCTACCCCTATTTAGAGCAGTGGAAATCGGGCCGATGGATTGTTTGTGTAATGGGTAGACAGTAATTTCCATCTCCCAAACACTTGGCTTCGGGCAGCCGACGTGGGAGTGGACATTTTGCTGCTTCTTTCGGTTTTTAGGACAATAAGCATCCACGTTTACCCTGACAACTAAATTCGAATCCATTTTGTCTTAGTATATGAATCTTTATAAACCATTCTATGTGTTCTTATATATCTTCAAAAGGACGACAAAGATGTATTCCACTGTCATATATGAATATGGTTTACAAATGCCGATACTCAAATTCAGAAACTAGAATCCAGTTTAAGGTGAATTGAAATATTTGGAACATTTCCTGTCCAACTCAAATGTCACACGCAGCATAATGTGTACTCCCAATTAGATAGGTACACAAGCGATGTATCAAGATTCAAATACCGAGTCAATCAACCAAGAATGTACAGAACTAACAGACATATAAACACTTATAGAGTATATGGATCAGTAATATCAACTAACATACATAAGCCAGGCCGCTGTACTTTTTTTTGGCTACATCAGCATCCTTTTTTTAGCCAGCATCTTGGCCCTTTCCGATGCGTGCCACTTATGGTCCATCTATACTACTACTATTGCTGAATGCACATTCAGCCCGATTGGCATATTTGTAGGTCTGGCACAGCAATCCAAATGAAATGTCTCTGAGTCTTATCAATTAATACAGACTTGTGCTCAAGTAAAATTACAAACCAAAAGACAAGGAAAAACAATTATTACATGATCTCTAAAACAAATGGTTTGATTGATTACATGAACAGACAACACAAAGGTTATTCAACTAAGGAAGAACATTTCACCTATGATTTACCAAGTAGGAATTTAATTTCCTTTTTTCCTTCAGGACCTTAACAATCTGGTCAGTCTCAGCTTGCTTCATTTTGAAATCCACCAAATATTTAATGGTTTTCTTGAGTACTGCTTGTGATTGTGCTGTTTGCTTCCTCAACATGTCAACTTCATCTCTAAGTGCAGAAGCAGAATCTCTTTCTATCACTAGTTTAGCCTCTAGAGCATCAACAGTTGGCAATTCATAATGCACGATTGGGCCGGTGCCACTGCTGTGGGATGATGCAACGTCCATGGGGACCTCGATCTTTGATCTTGGGCTAACCTTTTTTGCCATTAAAGTTCCGATTGGATTCAGAAAAGTTGAATTTAGCAAAACATCTCAACTGGGAGTTATAACAGCAAACCAGTTAAACAAACAAGGAATTAAAGAGTTTCAATTGGATGCTAAAAAGTAGTTATTAACATCATTGGAACCCGCTGTTGCAGCAGCAAAGTAGTTAAACAAACAAGTAGGTATTTAAGTTATGGCAAACTGGTAATTCTTAACAGTAAGTATCAAACACATAGATAGGCGCAGTCTACAATATGATTAATAGGCTGTGCCATTATGTAATCAGTAGCAAACTAAATTAAGCCAAGCAATGTAATTGAACAATTTTGCAATAAGTGGCTAACTAAAATTCTGAGAAGCAGGTAACTGAACTTATGCTAGTTCTTTGTACAGGCACACTGCAACTTCTTTTTCGCTTACAAGGTTGTACGAAGGAGTCCATGGCATCAATTGCTTGGATACACAGTCCCAATACTTCTTTCTTCCCACACTGCATGGGTAAATTGAATGGTTAATCTGGTAAGATGGTGCGTCCTTGATATGTTATATGAGGACGTGTAGTCAGACTAGTTGTAGCCAAACACATCACACTGGCTTTTACTGTATATTTCATGCGATTACTTTTGGCATATCGAGATCTAAGCAATCTACAATAGGATGAAAAGACTGGCATCCTTCACATTATTGGCGAACTCAGTTCATAGAAACAAGCAATTCAACCATTCTGTGGGTAAATCAAAAGCGCCACTGGAATATTTTTCACTGTCCAATCATACACGCAAAAAGGGGCGACGCCACCATAGGGGCTGGTATGGGCGGCCGCCTCAGGTGGCTGGAAAGTGTGCACCTAGTTTCAGTCGTCCAGGTTGTCCCACACTAGTTTTCTTCATCCCAACGCACGAACAGGAAATGTAAAAAAATGTTTCAATTTGGATGGGCCAATAACATAAGTGCAAGGTAGGCCCTATAGCAGGCTCGTGGCCCAAACAAGCGCCTCCCATATCGATCGACAGCAGGAAAAATCCTAATTCATTCGCTCCAGCCTCCAGTCTGGTTTGCTCCAAACCAAGCCGCCACTGGACAGACCGACACAGCACTTCCTCACGCCCTCGTTGGAGGGCGGTCGCCGGGCTTCAAGCGAACGGAAGGACAAGAAGATGAAGATCCAACCCTGGGTGTAGCCTGCATGGGAGGCAGCGGCGGGAGCACGGGCATGGCATCGAGCTTGCGCAACCGGACAGTCGCAGCTTGCAAGAGTAGCATGCACAACGAGCAGGTACATCACATCCCTGATTATATCTAATTCAACTCTTCAATTTCTGGCCAATAGTTAAACCTGACGGTGTTGTAAAACTGCTTGTATGTAGGGAATCTATGAGAAAATGAAACGAATTTCTACTTATTTTATAACTCCCCTAATCAATACTGAACTGACTGAATCTGATGTATCTAATCAAGTTTCCGGTGCAAACATACAAGCTCATGTTGTTCTTGAGCCTGAAGTGTCTAATGAACAGACTGCTAATGAAGGATTTGATGCAAACATTTTACATGCTCCTGGTGATGAACATATAGTGTCTAATGAGGGATCTAATGCAAGCATTTTGCAAGCTCATTGAAGGATTTAGTGTCTAGTGATGATCTACTATGTTGAGAGAGACAGAGATTTGCAGGCATTGATGACAAGCAAATTATAGTGCATTTTCATAGCTTGAGGAAACGTCGAGGCCATCTACCAGAAAGTCCTCGTATCATGACAACATAGCATAAATACTTTTCTAATCTGTTGTTTGAAACTATTGGCATACTTGTGCAGGATAGATATATTGATATGCAGTTTGCGCACTGGTTATACGTGCAATTACACTTCATATTTTCAGCCAGAGAACGAATAATTCAAGCAGGTACAGACCATGTTTGTAGTCCTTGTACACCATGTTGCATTTTGTGTTTTTTGGTGCTTGCATCATTTAGTGTTTATAATCTGAACTACTTTGGATCATTAGCTGGTTTTCAAAGTGCATGTAGCTTCACATTTCTCAAGTTATGTTGATTTCCGGAGTGCAAGTGCCTTCGTATTTTTTAAGTTAAATGTTCGCCCCTAGTAACTTTAATTCGTGGATCAGCCACTGCACACAAATCATACACGAATGCCAGTACGAATTAAATGAAATGCAGGGACTTACGCTAGCTCGTTGTATAGGCTCACTGCAGCTCTGCTTGCGCTTGGGATGTTCCATGTACAAGTCCATGTTACCACTTGCTTGGATGTGCAGGCCTTGTGCTCCTTGCATCCCCCTCTGCATTTTTGACATGGCGAATGGTTGATCAAATAAGAGGAATCGACCTTGATGTTGTACCGGAGGACAGATACTTACAAGGTTATATAGGTGTGCAGGATGTGTACCAGATCCCGTAGCGCCGTCATGCTTCGCTAAAAAATGGATTTGCTTGTTTCAGATGATATCTCCAGAAGAAATAAGAGTTAAAGTCAGAGTTGCATAGGCATGTAAGCTAAGAGAGCAGTGGAAGGATATCCAAACATCGTCGGAACAGTGCACAAGGGAGTGATGTGTGGATACCTAGTTCGGGCCAGCGTTTGGGCATGCTCGCCTAGCTAGAGTGCGGGTTACTTCAGAGCCATTGAGGGTGATGCGCTGGCGTTGGCTGGCCGCGCATGGATGCAGATCTTGAGTGGTAGAGGAGCTCTACTATGCGGTGGAGGAGACCGTTGGTGAAGCCCCAACGGCCTCGGGGGGGGGGGGCGGAGGTGCGACGATGTGCTCAGTGAAGTAGCCCCAGTGAGCTGGGAGACGATGTCGGTGAAGCGCACCTGATGCGGTGGAACTCGTTGTCTGTGAGGCATGTCGGTTGCGGCAGCCGACATAGTCGGTGGACCACCCGGTGCGGTGGACGAGGGCGTAGATGAGGTAGCTCCGGTACGGTGGTGAAGCGCGACCGTCTCTTCGTCGTCGTCGTTCAGCACAGAGTTGGGGAACGGTGGGAAGAGATGAGACGAGGGGCGATTTGAGGGTTGCGGCGGAATTAGGGATTTGGCAATCTGGCGCGGAAGGGACGGTGGAGAAGAGTATTTTGCAGGGATGGAATTGGGCCGCCAGATATTTCAATCTGAAATGTGGAAGCGCAAAGTTATATTGTCGTCGTCCTTTTGGGGGGGGGGGTGGGTGGTGGCGTCTACACGTCCGTCCGACACATGCGACCACCCCGACAGGACTATGCTTTGGTGCCTTAAGGCACCTAACTCTGTGTCCATGACATGTGGGCCCAACAGGTGGCTGGCCCACAGTCAGTCACCCAAGGGCAGTTGCCTTTAATGCACCGAAGCAGCGTCCACTCCGACACGACCCTGGTCTACCTGGTGCGCCTGCATTTGAGAATGCAAACGAATCTTCTTTCATTTGCAAACGAATCTGTATGTATTACCATCCCGTGTTTTCCTTGCAATAATTAGTCATTCCAAACGAGATACTCCATCCGTTCACTTTTGTAAGTCATTTCAGACAACTTAAAATGAACTGTTTTGCACATTGTCTGAAATGTCTTCAAGGTCTTATAAAAGTGAACAGAGGGAGTACTATAAATTAATTAATGAGGAGTTATTTGAAAAAAATCGAAACGGTACCCACGCTAACGTGGATTAGAGTGTGTGTCACATAATTAGTTATTTGAATTAGAGTGTGTGTCACGTAGTTAGTTATTTGAATTAGAGTGTGTGTCACGTAGCGATCTCCAATTCTAACATGGATTTCACATTTCACTGTATCCAGGCTACTTTTTTAATACAAATTCATATGTATATGATGAACACCATGGTAGTGAGAAAACTTTTGGATGGATTCAAACATATGACCTACAAAATAGCACAACAAATTGAGTCAATGTCAACTTTTTGAAACTTAGTATGGCACGAATTCGAAATAATTACCCGTATGCCTAGTCCTCGGTTCAAATCTTACAATGTACACCGAATTGAAACATCGATATTAAGTCTCGTACTATGTACATTCAAATGTTTTTTTAGCCCCCCCCACAAATGCTACATACTTCCTGTATCGGTCAATCTTCCTCTCCTAACCACCTTAGGAAGATATCGGTTTCCAACACACGTTCATTCTTTCTCTCTCCATGTTTCGATCTCTAAGTCTCTCAACTACACAACCCCTTTTTCCACTCTATTACCAAATGTATTTACCTCACACACCCGCCATTGCACTCCATGCTGAGCTCTCTCTCTCCCCCCCTCTCCCTCTCACCCTCTCGCGCTAAATACATGCATTACCTATCTAGCCCCCCAACCTCTCGTGCGCACGCACGCACGTTGTATATCTAGGTCACTCCCTTGAGACTGTCTTACTCTTTCTTCCGCACGGTGGGCCACACTCGCTCAATCTCGCTCTCTTTTAACCTCGTTTTCTTTCACACACAAATGATATATCTCCCTGTTCGGACCTCGATCGACACACTCTATACTCTCTCACGCAGATTGTCTATCTAGGTCAGTCCATCCTAGCCGCCGCCACTCTTTCGACTTCATGGTGGGCCATGCTCACTCAATCTCTCTCTCTCTCTCTATCTCTCTCTCTCTCTCTCTCTATATATATATATATATATATATATATATCTGTATGTCTCGATTGACCTCGTTCTTTCTCGGACAAAAACGATATATCACCATGTTTGAGCCCAATTCAACCTATTCACATTGTATGCTCTCTCACGCACATCGTCTATCTAGGTCACTCTCTCCAACCTGTCTCACTTTTTCGATCACACGACGACCCTATGTGATCGGTTTGACCTTGCTTCCTCCCACACACAAAATATATCTACACGTATGTGACTGGATCATCTCTCAAGCTCTATCTTACAGCCCTCACCCTTGCCAAAAGCTCAATCGGACAATATCTCTCCAGAGAATATATATTTGTTCAATGAAAGTCGGACCACACTCACTTTGTCTCTCTATCTATATGTCTCTCGATTGACCTCGCTTTCTCACACCGTATCTTCCACGCGTTGAAGCTACTACTCTCCATCCCTCGCAAAGCCGGAGCTATTTACATTGCGAGGGGCACTCCAACCTTGGATTAATTTGTGTAGGCATTTATTCCGGTCGGTTTAGATTATATTTTCGTAACATTCGGCCCACAACTACTCCAAACACCGTTGCAACCCACACAACTCCCCTAGTTGATTTCCCTCTGGCTCGGTCATCGCTCTCTCGCACGTCCTTTCTCGCCTTCAACGTCGCACCATGGTATTATTGAAAAAACTATGTTGTTCTCTTTAATTATTATAAATAAGCTACAAAACTACACACCGATAGTCCACTTGGAATGGAACAAATTTCGACCCACAAATTAAAGTGCTACAAACTACACGCCGAGGGGCCCACATGTCATGAAACAAATTTGGACCCATATACAAATTAAAAAAATAAAGGATGAGGATCGAACATGCGACCGGGCCTTCAAGCTGCATGTCAATAGGCAACATACGTAGAATAGCAATGTTTGTTGTACCCCCTTTGTTCACATAATGTTTTTATATTACCACGACCTAATTAATGGATAACATGTAATATTATTTTTAGTACTATTCGCCTTCACTTACTGGTGGGTTCCATGTGTGCTCTCTCTCTTCTCCCCTTCTGCGTTTAGATGCACGGACAAATAGGAAGAACTCGCGGGCGATGTTGCCGTTGACCATATCTGGACGTGTTCACAAGTCACGGCACCAGTTTCACGTACTAGCAGCACTAGTCAGTGTGTACGTGCAATGCATGTTAATTTGGAAGTATATTAAGTGCATGCGGATATTAACTACTAGGATATTGTTTGCGTGTTGTCATGTGATTAGCACTATTTTTGGCCTGAAATTAACTGCCCGCTAAACGTGTTGAGCGCTCGACATTGAAGCAGTCTAGGTCGTTGGATGACAAGGAATACATGTGGATTGATGACATTTTATATTTAATTTGATACGGCTCTAGCAGAACATTCAATCGATCAAACCATACATTTCGTTCAGTGTGACTCCTACTTTAAATTATACTACGATCGATATAAAATAAACAGAAATGATAAACGTTCGGATTTTAAGTATGGCAATCCAAATGTTTTTCATGGCAAATTTAGATTACACGGCGGCGGCGGGGGCGTCTCGCGGTGGGAAGCGGTTCCTCTGCCGTGCTCTGTGTGTCGTCGGGCCACTGACCGACGGCGACGGCGGCGTCTTGTGCCATTGTTGGCGTACTCCTAGACGTTGGCCTAGCTTCAAGGAAGGCCAAAATGTTCTGGACTTCGGAGCGAGTCAACTGGCGGGAGGAGGCGACTGGCGTTGGTGCAAGGAAGCGGTCGACGGCGGCCATCCATGCCGCTGAGGGGGCACTGGCACCCGCGCGGGGACCGGCGCTGTCAACGCGGCGGAGACATTCGTGTGCACGGGCACCGGCACGGCGCGCACGTCAGTGCACGCGCAGGCGCATGCTGGCAGGTGCACGGGCACCGGCACGGGCGTGCGCGTCAGTGCACGCGCAGGCGCATGCGCTGGCAGGTGCACGGGCGCGTGAAAGTCGGCGGGGACCTCGTGGGATCAAGCTCGGCGACAATGTGCGGCTCCCAGCCCATCAATGCCACGGGGATGGGCGCTGGCGCAGTCGGGGCGACGGGAGCCGGAACGGGAGCGGGGACAGGCGCGGCGTCTTCCCGCAAGGCCAGTTCAAGCTCGTCCCAAAGCGCCTTATGTTCTTGAGACTCCGGCTGGGTGTCTTCCTCAGGAAACTGGAACACTAAGGGCAGACCATCGTGATGCGGCATGGCGTACGTTTAGGTCAGGCTAGTTGGAGGTAGACGACAGGAGAATCGGAGAGGAAGAGAGAGGATTGTAGCGATACCGGGTAGTGCAGGGTTGATTTTAAACTGCGGCGCCGACGACATTAAAAGTGGGAGCAGTTGGGATGACGGTGGGCGGCGGAGCCTGGTCAAAGGGCTCGCCTCCCGGTGAGCCTGCACAGCGGTCAGCTCGCACGCCTCCCTGACAGCCGGCGCATCGGTCTGCTTGCACGCCTCCCATCGACTCACATGCTTGCTGGGACGGCACCTGCCGATGAGAAGCGGGGACTCGTGGCGGCACGTAAACACCCACGGTTTCAATAGTGAAAGCGTTTGCCTTAACGTGATAGGTATTTGTTCCAAAATACCTTGGCTCTTCATTTGTGCAACTTGTCATAAGCAGCTTGTCTCGAACTGAAGAAAAAACTTACGAAGTAATATTTGTGCCATATCACGTGACCATGCTCAGTTCCAAGAATTTATGCTCACTTATGGATTTTCTGAAATTTAAGATCCAGGATTCAAAACAATATCATAACCTGCATCATGCAATAAATTTTCAAGCCGTACATCTGTCCTGTTGTATTTCTTAAGAAAGGATTTAGTCAAACATTTTGCTTAGTTAGACTTCATACAAGTTATATATGAAGAGTAAAAGGATAATCCCTCCGTACCGGTGCATTGCCTGATATATTAACTCAAGTACTAGGCACGAACAAACGGGCTCAATTCTGTGCTCATCCTGGTGTAGTAGTAGTAGTAGTACTAGGCAATGCAGTTGACGGGTGACCTTGACGAGCGGCGACCGAGGGAATTGAACCGTGCTCGGCACGGTAGGTAACATTGTCTAGTTACTAAAGCATCCCTCTGTTGTTCATCGGTAGTCATTATGGACCGGGGACATGAGGGGAATTTCCTAGGGCTGGAATTCTGGCCGCCAGATATTTCGACTTGAAACGCTGAGGCTCGACTGGTTGGGGTTGCCTAACGTGCATACCACGCACGCCACTGAAGGACATGAGCCCGGTTTTTTTTAGGATCAACACGAGCCAAGGTCTGGCTGGTACGCCGTTGGGTCCTACCATTCGAGAATACGAAAGGAACCTTTTAAATTGCCGAACGAATCTATGAGTATTACAATACCCGTATTTTCCTTGCAAATACTAATCTCAACGTGGTAATTGATTTATGACGAGTTGTTGAATTAGAGTGAGTTTGTGATATAGTGATCTCAACGTGGATTTCACATTTCATGGTATCCCTAGTAAGTTTTCCAATGCATATTCAAATTTAAAAGATGAACAATATGCAGGTGAGAAAACTTTGTATGTATCAAGCATATGACCACACACACACACACAGCGACACACACGCACGAACACAACAACAATCCAATAAGTATAGTGCATCTATTTTTCCAAACCATGCATGTATGACACGAATTGAAAAATACTCCTTCTATTCCTAAATATTAGTCTTTTAGAGAGTTCAACAAGTCACTACATACGGAGCAAAATGAGTGAATCTAGACTCTAAAATATGTCTATATACATCCGTATGTGTCAGTCCATTTCAAGCCTCTAGAAAGACTAATATTTAGGAACGAAGGGAGTAAAATGTAAGACATCCATGGACCTCAGTTCAATATTTAAAATAAACATGAAACTAAAACATGAATATTAAGTCTAGTACTACAGTACATGCAAATGTTGTGTTTAGGCGGAGCTATGATTGTCGGGGGTCAACCCCTCGACCTTAGATAAAATTGTGGAGCTCTGTTTAGGGTTGTTTAGATTATATTTGTCCCCACCCTCCCAACCACCGATTGGTTGTGCACCCCCACCCCTCCGCCCCGGGAGAATATCATGTGCCCCCATACCTTAGATGCTATATGCCGATACGAGTTGCTTGGAGCTTGTAGATCTGAGATATAGCAGCTCACATGATGTGTCTTAATCTTTTTGCAGGAAACCTTGATGAGTTTGAGAATTGCACACAATTTGTACAAAAACTACTTAGATTCCCTTTGATCCCATATCCAACGACCTCGAAGCTCGTATCGCCGTAGCATCTAAGATGAAGGAGGACATCATATTCTCCTGTATGTAAGAATATCATGTGCTACCACACCTTAGATGCTTTGGTGATACAAGCTCTTCGGAGGTGTTGGATTTGTGACCCAACACCTCCTCGGTGGTTCGAATGGTTTTTTGCAGAAAAGCCCCAAAAGAGTTCGGCCACTGCTTACAAGCACAAAGACTGCTCAGATGCCATTGGATCTCAGATAAAACGACCTCCAAGCTCGTATCACCGTAGCATCCAAGCTGCGATAGCACCTTATGTTTTCTCGCACGGGAGAGTATGAGGTGTACCGCACCGTAGGTTATATGGTGATACGAGTTCACTGAGATCTAACAACCCATAGTAGGAGGTTTGAATGTTTTTGCAATATACGGCTGATAGAGTTTGGGAAATGCGCAGAAAGTACAAGTACTACGCATGTGCCATCTGGTCACTATTCATACGACCTAGATGCTCATATCACCGTAGCGGGTAATTAAGCTACGGGGAGCACCTAATATGAGCACCGGGGAGCCGTTGGATCGATGATGCAGCGGCACACACGAGGCCTGAATGTTTTATTTGCAAAAAAACCTTTGGAGAGTTTGGAAATTGCGCATAATTACAAAGACTGCTCCCAAGCCATTGGATCTCACTTCCAACGGCGTAAAAACTCGTATCACCGTAGTATCTAAGCTGCGAGGTGGATGTGATATTCTATGTCGCTGTCATTTTTGTTCGTAAACTTGCAAAATACGTGTAAGTCATGTCGTTACTTGTCTAACCGCGCAAAGTGTTTGTTCAAAAAAACCATCATACACTGAAATATCGGAACAACACACGGGGGTCCCACTTGTCATTAATCAAATTTGGACCTAAAACTAAAAAATCTAAAAGACGAGATTCGAACTGGCAACCTGGACTACAAAGTGTAAGTTGATAGCCTGAAAAAACGAACGATTGTTCGCGTTGTCCCATAACTTGATTTTATACAGTACTTGCGTTGAGTAGAGTAGAGGGAGTGCCTCGTCAACACGTGCATGACCGTTGTCTCACTTACTGGTGGGTCGCAGGTCTGCAATCTCAATCTCTCTTCTCTCCATCGTTTAACCTTTGCACGGGCATACACGAAGAGCAGCACTAGCTTGCCGTGGTGTTATTACAACTAAAAAAATCTTGGAAAATAGAAGAATTGCCTAGAACAAGAGACGTTGTGGCTGGTCAAGACGGAGTTAACCACATCTATCCTCCGTGCCACGTTTGCATGATGAAGCTGTTTGGCTAGTGGGGTGTTTTTGACCGACTGGCTGGGTCCCGAGATCGAACCATAGGTACTACGTCTGATACAGTATAATTTTACACGCACATTTTTCCTCCGTGCCGAGACATGGCACACCCTACCGCGCGGTTTCGGGGTCCTCCCGGGTGGTGCACACATATATTCTTCCTAACGTGGGACGCCCTACCGCGCGTTTTCTGGGTCCTCCTCGGTCGTAGCGCCGAAGCAAGTAAATGAGTCGTCAAATCACGAAAGACCACCTTTCCCGCCGAGTACATCAGTGAAGCACGGTGGCTAGCTAATTGGGCCGGTTCGACCGATTAGCTAGGCCACTGCCACATTTGTTTTTTCACCCCTTTTTTTATCTACTTGCCGACATGTAAATTTAAATATCCACCGCGACGTTGCTCTGGTGTTTGGGTGCGGCAGGATTTTTAATTTTTTGATTGACGGGAGCAGGCGCGACAGGATTTTTAATTTTTGATTGACGGGAGCAGGCGCGGCAGCAGTTAGTCACGATGACTCCGCTTGTAAAAACCCACTGCTCCCTGATGTGAGAAGTCGTCGACTGGTGTTTTACCGTGGTGAAAACCAAAAGATTCCCCACTCCCTCCGCCTTCCAGTAGATTGCATTGCCTTTCAGCTGTTTCACCCCCTTTGCTTCCTCTCCCCATTGCTTCTACCTGGTGCCATGGCGGCGCAGCAGATCACAGAGTCTGAGGTGAGGCGCCTGACACAGGAGCTCCATGCCAAGGATGCGGAGCTCAGGGCCAAGGACGTGGAGCTCCGTGAGATCAAGGAGGAGAGGAGTGCCATGCTCCTCCGTTATGTGTGGGAGTTCACGGAGCTTCAAAAGCGGCAGGCATCCACCACAAAGATGCTGCAGAAAGCGGGAGATACAATAGGCCATCAGGGGAGCCGGCTGGAGCGCGAGTGGGCCGATCATGATGAGGTCCAGGATCGCCTCAGCCACTTGGTGAACCAAGTTGCCACTTGCCACGCATGTGTTGCGGCTGCGCGATGCCTACCGTCGTGCCAGCGCGACGATGCCGGCCGTCAGGCTAATCCCGTTTGACCACCCGGTCGACTTCAACGAGTTGCGGCTTCCTGACCTGGTCTCCTTCTTCACCTATATCTCCAAGGAGCTGAGCCATCTCCGCGCGATGGTGGGGGCTGAGCTGGACATGTAGGGGTTGCGGGCTGCCGTCGCCGTTGCCGGGTGAATCCTTTCAGGGCCCCGTCATCGGAATCCATCCGTGCCATTGGACGCCGTCTTTGATGAGCTGGCTCCCGTCGACCGGGAGCGGGCTCTGCGGGCGGTTGCACCCTGCATCACCAACGTCGTGCGCCTCGAGAAGCAGAGGGACTTCGAGGGTGTTTAGGCGCCCTCTGCATGGGCATGTCCATGTCTCGGCGCAACATGACCGTTGGATCAAACTCAGACGGTGCAGATCAGTCACTGTAGCACAAAGCGTGTGGGTGTGTTTGGTTGCATTCTCATCTCAATATAGTTGTTTCCTCTTCGTGTATTTTTGTCAACCTACTAGTGTGGACTCATGCACCCTTCATGCACTCTGCCAAACACCCAAAAGTGGGTTGAGAAGGGAACTTTTGCTCCCATCCCGTGCACGCTTCATACACCATGTCTAACACTATTCATGCTTCATATGGTTCATGTTTTGTGGAGTACTGTAGCACCGTACTCTCCGTGCGCTGTGGACCTAGTTTTGTTAACATTGATCTCACCGTTCATTCTCGACCGGACAGTCGAAAAAGCGGTACTATGTTACATATAGGAGTAGTTGACATGCGCACAACATCATTTGTTATTGTCATATCTTACTACACTAGCAACAAGATTGTGTAGTACTGACGTATGAACCACTGCACAGGCCTAGTAGTAGGAGCACTGTGTATGTTCAAGTGGCTGCCGTGTTTCGCACTCCTTTGTCGTAAGAGTGGAAACGCTTGTTGTAATCATTTTTTTTCTTTAGAATGAAAAATAGTGGAAATGCTCTACCCCGATCGAATCGCCACAGTAATGACCGACGAGCCGTCAAATCACAAAACCCCCTCCTTTCCTGCAGTAAGTTGGACAGACGAAGCAACCATCATTTCACTCTTCTCTCTTAGCTTCCTCTCTTGAAGAAAAGCCCCACTCGCTTCCTCCTTTCACTCTTCTCTCTCAGCTTCCTCTCTTGGATTGACGCCGGAGCACCGGCCGACGTGATGTCTATGGCTCTGGCCAAAACCGTCGAGGCTCATGGTACAAAGAAGCGCGAGCACACTGCCGAGACTACCGCAGACAAGCTCAAAGCCATCGCCCTGTCCAAGCCCCCCTCTCCAGGATCCCTCATTAAGCAAGTCCAGGTAATGTCTCTTATTGACGATCTTTTTCTCGATCTTGATTGTGTTTTTTCATCTAACACGCAGTACTAGTACTGGTAGTACAACTTTCTGGGTGATCTTGCATGTGATTTTAGTGTGCCAAATGCCGGTTCTAAATTCCTCTTTTGACCAAAACATGCAAGAGGTTGACACTGATTTCTTATAGATTACTTTCAACTACTCCCTCTATCCCAAATTTCTTGTCTTAGATTTGTCTAGATACGGATGTATCTAATACTAAAATGTGACTTGATACATCCGTATCTAGACAAATCTAAGACAAGAACTTTGGGACGGTGGGAGTACTTTATGAACATCAATGCTACCTTTTAAGAGGGTATATTTGCCTCAGTAACTTGTGTTATGGATATTGCATGTAATCCCTCTGCTCTCATGCCTTTGAAGACATGTTCTAGGGTCTTTGTTCACTCATTTCTGTGCGTATATGTAGTCATATATGGAGTACAATATCGAAAATCATCTTATATTTCTGAATGGAGGTAGTAATAACATATGGTTTCCGTTTAAATTAGAACCAGGTCCGCGGTGGAGATGAAGTTCTCAAAGTCATGTCGTGTGAACTGGAAGACCTGATGATGAGTTCTACTGCTGAACTATCCAACTGATGTGTCCTTGTCGCCATGTGTCCTGAACTAGTGTTTTCCTATGGCATTGTTGTCAGGTGTGTTCTCGAGGCTGTACTTGACCACAACAATTTCCTGGTTGTGCCTTCGATTACGAAGGGTGTGGTTCTTGTAAAGCTTCCCAACAAATCAGATGCGACATGTCTTCATCATCTTGTTTATGAGTGGAAAGACCACTCTGTTAGGTTCTCCAAGGTTGACAAGATGGTGATGGTGCATGTAGACATCTCAGACGAAGTCCATGGCCTAGTCAGTTATGCGGGGTTCATCCCGTAGGTCGGTGGCAAGAAATAGTCTGCAGAGTTTAGTTAGTGCAACTTTGCTTGTATGTAGTAAGTACTATTGCTCAGTACTCGATTTGTGTTTGTGAACCCTGTATTGTTTATTAGTACTATCGCTTTTGGTGTGTGGTCAGTCCTGAGAATGGTCTATGTTAATGTCTGTCCACTCAATTTAGTCTGTATATTTTGAAGTATTTAGATCATATTTTTTGTGAAGACGATTTATCAATTATGGTTACACTCCAATATCTGTATGCATTGCAGGGTTTATCGCACCCACCAGGATTTCCAGTCCCATGGATGTTCGGTCCATACGATTTGTCACGACCTTTGGACTGTCTTGCCTGTGGGAGTAGGCGGGGCTCTGCTACGTCTTGAGCTTGCGTTGGTTTTCCTCGAAGAGGAGAGGGTGATGCATCAAAGTGTAGCGTAAGTATTTCCCTCAGTTTTGAGAACCAAGGTATCAATCCAGTAGGAGGCTCCTCAAAAGTCCCACGCACCTACACAAACAAACTGAGAACTCGCAACCAACGCAATAAAGGGGTTGTCAATCCCTTCACGACCACTTGCGAAGTGAGATCTAATAAAGATAGTATGATAAGATAAATATATTTTTGGTATTTTATAAGATAGATGCAAAAAGTAAAGATGCAAATAAAGTAGATGGAAAGAAAATATGATAAGAGATAGACCCGGGGGCCATAGGTTTCATTAGAGGCTTCTCTCAAGATAGCATAAGTATTACGGTGGGTGAACAAATTACTATCGAGCAATTGATAGAAAAGCGCATAGTTATGAGATTATCTAGGCATGATCATGTATATAGGCATCACATCCATAACAAGTAGACCGACTCCTGCCTGCATATACTACTATTACTCCACACATCGACCGCTATCTAGCATGCATCTAGAGTATTAAGTTCATAAGAACAGAGTAACGCATTAAGCAAGATGACATGATGTAGAGGGATAAAAACATGCAATATGATATAAACCCCATCTTGTTATCCTCGATGGCAACAATACAATACGTGTCTTGCAACCCTTTCTGTCACTGGGTTAGAACACCGCAAGATTGAACCCAAAGCTAAGCACTTCTCTCATGGAAAGAAAAACCAATCTAGTAGGCCAAACCAAACTGATAATTCGAAGAGACTTGCAAAGATAACTCAATCATACATAAAAGAATTCAGAGATGATTCAAATATTATTCATAGATAAACTTGACAATAAACCCACAATTCATCGGATCTCAACAAACACATCGCAAAAAGAGTTTACATCGAATAGATCTCCACAAGAGAGGGGGAGAACATTGTATTTAGATCCAAAAAGAGAGAAGAAGCCATCTAGCTAATAACTATGGACCTGTAGGTCTATGGTAAACTACTCACAACTCATCGGAGGGGCAAGGATGTTGATGTAGAGGCCCTCCATGGTTGCTTCCCCCTCCGACAGAGTGCCGTCAAGGGCTCCAAGATGGGATCTCGCGGATACAGATGGTTATGGCGGTGGAAACTGTGTTTCATGGTGCTCCTGGATGTTTTCGGGGTATGTAGGTATATATAGGAGGAAGAAGTACGTCGGTGGCCGCCCGAGGGGCCCATGAGACAGGGGGCGCGCCCTACAGGGGGGCGCGCCCTACAGGGGGGCGCGCCCTCCTATCTCGTGGGGCCCTCGGAGCTTTCTTGACTTGCACTCCAGGCTCTCCGGATCAGATTTGTTCCAAAAATAACGGTCCCGAAGGTTTCATTCCGTTTGGACTCCGTTTTGATATTCCTTTTCTTCGAAATACTGAAATAGGCAAAAAAACAGCAATATGGGCTGGGCCTCCAGTTAGTAGGTTAGTCCCAAAAATGATATAAATGTGTAAAATAAAGCCTATAAACATCCAAAAGGGGTAATATAATAGCATGGAACAATCAAAAATTATAGATACGTTGGAGACGTATCAAGCATCCCCAAGCTTAATTCCTGCTCGTCCTCGAGTAGGTAAATGATAAAAAAAGAAATTTTTGATGTGGAATGCTACCTAGCATAATTCATAATGTAATTTTCTTTATTGTGGCGTGAATGTTCAGATCCAAATGAATACAAAATAAAAGTTCATATTGACATAAGAAATAGTAATACTTCAAGCATACTAATCAAAGTAATCATGTCTTCTCAAAATAACATGGATAAAGAAAGTTATCCCTACAAAATCATATAGTCTGGCCATGCTCTATTTTCATCACACAAAGTATTTAATCATGCACAACCCCGATGACAAGCCAAGCAATTGTTTCATACTTTAATAATTTCAAACTTTTTCAACTTTCACGCAATACATGAGTGTGAGCCATGGACATAGCACTATATGTGGAATAGAATGGTGGTTGTGGAGAAGACAAAAAGGAGAAGATAGTGTCACATCAACTAGGCGTATCAACGGGTTATGGAGATGCCAATTAATAGATATCAATGTGAGTGAGTAGGGATTGCCATGCAACGGATGCAATAGAGCTATAAATATATGAAAGCTCAATAAAAGAAACTAAGTGGGGTGCATCCAACTTGCTCGCTCACGAAGACCTATGGCACTTTTGAGGAAGCCCATCATTGGAATATACAAGCCAAGTTGTATAATGAAAAATTCCCACTAGTATATGAAAGTGACAACATATGAGACTCTCTAATATGAAGATCATGATGCTATTTTGAAGCACAAGTGTGGAAAAAGAGATAGTAGCATTGTCCCTTCTCTCCTTTTCTCTCATTTTTTTCTTTTCTCTGTCTTTTTTTTCCTTTCTTTTTTTCTTTGGCCTTCTCTTTTTTTCTTTTTGGCCTTTCTATTTTTTTTCTTCTTTTTCTTTTTTTTCTTTTTGTAAAGTCTGAAGTCTCATCCCGACTTGTGGGGGAATCATAGTCTTCATCATCCTTTCCTCACTAGGACAATGCTCTAATAATGAAGATCATCACACTTTTATGGATTTACAACTCAAAGCTAGAACAAGATATGACTCTATATGAATGCCTCCGGCGGTGTACCGGGATATGCAATGAATCAAGAGCGACATGTATGAAAATTATGAAGGTGGCCTTGCCACAAATACAATGTCAACTACATGATCATGCAAAAAGCAATATGACAAAAGTAATGTGTGTCATATGAACGGAACGGTGGAAAGTTGCATGGCAATATATCTCGGAATGGCTATGGAAATGCCATAATAGGTAGGTATGGTGGCTGTTTTGAGGAAGGTAAATGGTGAGTGTATGGTACCGGCGAAAGTTGCGCGGTATAAGAGAGGCTAGCAATGGTGGAAGGGTGAAGGAGTGCGTATAATCCATGGACTCAACATTAATCAAAAGAACTCATATACTTGTTGCAAAAATTTAGAAGTCATCAAAAACCAAAGTACTACGTGCATGCTCCTAGGGGGATAGATTGGTAGGAAAAGACCATCGCTCGTCCTCGACCGCCACTCATAAGGAAGACAATAAATAAATAAAATTGTGCTCCAACTTCATCACAAAGCGGTTCACCATACGTGCATGCTACGGGAATCACAAGCTTCAACACAAGCATTCTTTAAATTCATAATCACCCAACTAGCATGACTTTAATATCACTACCTTCATATCTCAAAACAATTATCAAGCATCCAATTCACTTTCTATGATAGTTTTTATTATACCCAACTTGGATGCTCATCATTCTAGGAACAACTTTATGATCATAGCAAATACCATGCTGTTCTAAAAGACTCTCAAAATGATATAAGTGAAGCATGATAGACTAGCAATTTCTTCAAAGTTAAGACACCACCGTGCTCTAAAAGATATAAGTGAAGCACTAGAGCAAAAACTATCAGGCTCAAAAGATATAAGTGAAGCACATAGAGTATTCTAGCAAATTCTAATCAAATACGCTTCTCCCAAAAGGTGTGTACAACAAGGATGATTGTGGTAAATTAAAAAGCAAATACTAATTAATACATGACGCTCCAAGCAAAACACATATCATGTGGCGAATAAAAATATAGCTCCAAGTAAAGTTACCAATGAACGAAGACGAAAGAGGGGATGCCTTCCCGGGGCATCCCCAAGCTTAGGCTTTTGGCTATTCTTGAATTTCTTGGGGTTCCATAAGCATCCCCAAGCTTAGGCTCTTTCCACCCTTTATTCCATAGTCCATAAAAGCTTTACCCAAAACTTGAAAACTTCACAACACAAAACTCAACAGGAAATCTTATAAGCTCTGTTAGTTAAAGAAAACAAAACCACCACATAAGTTACTGCAATGAACTCATTCTTTAGTTATTTTGGTGTTAAACCTACTGTATTCCAACTTCCTTATGGTTTATAAACTAATTTACTATCCATAGATGCACTGAAATAAGCAAACAACACACGAAAAATAGAATCTGTCAAAAACAGAACTGTCTGTAGCAATCTGTAACTAACGCAAACTTCTGGAACTCTAAAAATCCTACCAAAATAGGAAGTCCTGTACAATTTGTCTATTGAACAGCAGAAAAAATAATAAACGCAAATGCACGTTCCTGTGATTTAACAAAATTATATTCGTGCGCACAAAGTTTCTGTTTTTCAGCAGAATCAAATCAACTATCATCGTAGGTTATCCTATAGGTTCTACTTGGCACAAATACTAATTAAAATATAAAAACACATCTATCCAGAAGGTAGATGCAAGATTTACTACTAAACAGGAGCAAAAACAAAAAACATAAATAAAAGTTGGGTTGCCTCCCAACTAGCGCTATCGTTTAACGCCCCTAGCTAGGCATAAAAACAAAGATAGATCTAATGAGTGCCATCTTTGGCACTAAATTCATAAGTAGAGCGCTTGTGATCTCTAGGGATTCCTTCCCTTTTAGCAATGGATAAACCTTTAGGCAAAAATTCAAGAAATTCATTGGTAGCAAAAGGTTCTCTAACGATAGAGAGGTAATTGGGAAGAACACTTATGGATTTGAGACCCACATCTCCCTTACTAGAAAATTCACCCTTATTTTTAGGAACATAAATAAACTTGGCAGTTTTAGTAGGGGGTTTTGGAGTGTTTTTCATGGGGGGAAACGCAGAACCCAAGTTTGTAATGGTATCCTCAAGTTTACTGATTCTAGAAGAGTCTAGATCTATTTTTTCATTGACTATAGGTTCTTTTTCCTTAAGATTTTTCAAGGTAACTCCAACCCTAGATCCAAATTGGATAATGTGATTATGAATCTTTTTATCCAAATTTTCAATCAACTCAACAGTGGCAATTCTATTTTCAATAATATCAAGCCGTTGCATCACATGTTCTAGAGTTAAAACCGTTCCATTAACCAAAAGAGATGGTGGGCCAAACAAATCTAACATAGCATTATAAGCATCAAAAGTATGGCTACTCATAAAATCACCTCCGGTAGCAATATAAAGAACACATCTATTCCAAGGGGCAATGCCTACATAAAAATTGCGGAGAAGAACAGAAGTAGCAAGCTTCCTAGTAGCTTTATATTGGGCATTGCAAATTCTATGCCAAGCATCTTTTAAACTCTCCCTTTCCCTTTGCTTAAAATTGTGAATTTCTTGTTCGGGAGTAAGAATAAAGATAGGAGGACTAGCCATAATGACAAGGTAAACGGACTAACACACGAGCGAACAAAAAAACGACAAGCGAAAAAGAGAGGAGGAGATTGGGAAAGAGAGGGCGAATAAAATGGCAAGGGTGAAGTGGGGGAGAGGAAAACGAGAGGCAAATGGAAAATAATGTAAATGCGAGGGAGATGGGTACTTGGTATGTCTTGACTTGAGTGAAGACCTCCCCGGCAACGGCGCCAGAAATCCTTCTTGTTACGTCTTGAGCTTGCATTGGTTTTCCTCGAAGAGGAGAGGGTGATGCAGCAAAGTGTAGCGTAAGTATTTCCCTCAGTTTCAAGAACCAAGGTATCAATCCAGTAGGAGGCTCCTCAAAAGTCCCACGCACCTACACAAACAAACTGAGAACTCGCAACCAACGCAATAAAGGGGTTGTCAATCCCTTCACGGCCACTTGCGAAAGTGAGATCTAATAAAGATAGTATGATAAGATAAATATATTTTTGGTATTTTATAAGATAGATGCAAAAAGTAAAGATGCAAATAAAGTAGATGGAAAGCAAATTTGATAAGAGATAGACCCGGGGGCCATAGGTTTCACTAGAGGCTTCTCTCAAGATAGCATAAGTATTACGGTGGGTGAACAAATTACTGTCGAGCAATTGATAGAAAAGTGCATAGTTATGAGATTATCTAGGCATGATCATCTATATAGGCATCACTTCCATAACAAGTAGACCGACTCCTGCCTGCATCTACTACTATTACTCCACACATCGACCGCTATCCAGCATGCATCTAGAGTATTAAGTTCTTAAGAACAGAGTAACGCATTAAGCAAGATGACATGATGTAGAGGGATAAACACATGCAATATGATATAAACCCCATCTCGTTATCCTCGATGGCAACAATACAATACGTGTCTTGCAACCCTTTCTGTCACTGGGTAAGAACACCGCAAGATTGAACCCAAAGCTAAGCACTTCTCCCATGGCAAGAAAGACCAATCTAGTAGGCAAAACCAAACTTATATTTGAAGAGACTTGCAAAGATAACTCAATCATACATAAAAGAATTCAGAGAAGATTCAAATATTATTCATAGATAAACTTGATCATAAACCCACATTTCATCGGATCTCGACAAACACACCGCAAAAAGAGTTTACATCGAATAGATCTCCACAAGAGAGGGGGAAAACATTGTATTGAGATCCAAAAAGAGAGAACAAGCCATCTAGCTAATAACTATGGACCCGTAGGTCTGTCGTAAACTACTCACAACTCATCGGAGGGGCAAGGATGTTGATGTAGAGGCCCTCCATGGTTGCTTCCCCCTCTGGCAGAGTGCCGGCAATGGCTCCAAGATGGGATCTCGCGGATAAAGAAGGTTACGGCGGTGGAAAATGTGTTTCGTTGTGCTCCTGGATGTTTTCGGGGTACGTAGGTATATATAGGAGGAAGAAGTACGTCGGTGGCCGCCCGAGGGGCCCACGAGATAGGGGGCGCGCCCTACAGGGGGGCGCCCTCCTATCTCGTGGGGCCCTTGGAGCTTTCTTGACTTGCACTCCAGGCTCTCCGGATCAGATTTGTTCCAAAAATAACGCTCCCGAAGGTTTCATTCCGTTTGGACTTCGTTTGATATTACTTTTCTTCGAAATACTGAAATAGGCAAAAAAACAGCAATATGGGCTGGGCCTCCGGTTAGTAGGTTAGTCCCAAAAATGATATAAATGTGTAAAATAAAGCCCACAAACATCCAAAAGGGGTAATATAATAGCATTTGACAATAAAAAATTATAGATACGTTGGAGACGTATCAGGCCCCTGCGTGCCACGCGTAGTTGGACCATCAATCTTCTGTTTAGTACTTCAACATAGTGATTTCCTGGTAAGGATTCACTCGTGTGAAATCAAGTAAATCTTATTGATTTAGTGTCTAAATCTTATTGATTTAATGTCATGTTTTCTTTCTTTTCCTACAATTTTACGATGCAGGTTTTGCCATGTGACATTCATCACAGAATAAACCGTTTGGTTTGCTCTACGATGGCTATTTTTGCAGGTTTCACTTCTTATGTCGTGTCCGTAACGAAGGCACTGTCCATCACTTATATTACGGGAAAAAATTGGATCAGTCTGTTGTCTGAGTACAAGCTGAATCCCTATGATGAACTGTAGTTTGGTTTAACAAAAAACGCAACAATTGGTCCTGCTCGTGTTTAAAAGAAATGAAGAAAAAAACTGGATCCCGGTCACGGGTCCTAGTCAAGTTAGAAAGCTGATCATAGCAGACCAGACATGATCGCCGCTGTCTCGCACAGATCGAGCACCGACAGTTGCTCTAGCACTGACAGCAGCAGCAGCTCTGTCTGATCCAGCTGAGGATTGGGCACCGACCGCGTCAGCAAATCAGTCTGATTTACCAGAGGATCGGGCATCAACACCTGCTCCGACACCGGCACCAGCTCTACAAGGAGCACCATCTCCGGCAGAAGCAGTAGCTTCGGCAGCTGCACCAACACTTGCACTTGCATCTTCTCCGGCCCATGTAGTTGCACCAGCAACAGACTGGGCTGTAGTTCGCACTTCATATACAAAAGTCCTTACAAAAACCGACATGTCCACCTCCTTGGTAAGCATTGGCCGCCCAAGTGCTTCGTTCTTTTTTCTTTCCATGTTGTTTCACATGATTCACTGTGTTGATCTAACTGTTTGGGTATGTCTTCTTGTTTGCAAAAAGAGAATTCCTAGAGCAACGAGGGAGTCGTTCAACAATCCGGGCGACCGCGGCCAAGTTTCTCATACCATGCGCAGCCTTGGTGTGAATGAACCTGCTCAATATACCGTAAGTACAAAGGATGGTCGCATGATGATTGATGCTAAAGGATGGTTAAGGTTCAAATCTAAATCATATCTTGTGGTAGGGGATGATGTCAAAATTGAACTTTCTCGGCAAGGAGAGCTGGTCCAAATCAACTTTGAAATTCTTCAGTAGCAGCACGCTACTGCCGAACTGATCTATCCTCCGAGAGATTTTGATGTAATAATCTGGCATGGTGAAACAAGTGTCCTGTGTGTATAAGTACTATGACAGTATTATTTATCACATGGTATATCATTGATAGAATTGCAACTCTGATTGCTGGTTAGGAACTGTTGTTCGATTTCATTCGAACAACTGCCGTGCTTTATTCAATTTTGTGTATTTTCCTTGCGACAACATCTAAAACCAGCTCTGTACCGATCGCTTGCAATATGAAAAGCGCTGAGGTAGAACACATGGGCCCCCAAACATGCAGGGTCGGCCTGCGGCCCAAAGTCCAGAACCGTGAGCCTATCTGATTATTATATTCTCAGCTGAACCCCCATAAAAAAGATGAACCCCCATAAAAAAGATGAACCCCCATAATGCCCGTGCGTTGCAGAGGGAGTATATTTCTCGGCAAGGTGAGCCTGTGATATAAAAGATTTGTATATTTCTTTACAAAGGGAGTATCTCTCTATCAAAAAATATATTTATGTGTAACTACTTACTCCTGTCTTTCTACTTCCTTTCGCTGATATGTGGGGCAACCAGCAACGTGGTCCACATGCCATATGCACAAATTAGAGTGCACAACTTCACGGTACACACACCCCAATCGTAGCGCCGCAGTAATTCCCAATGAGCCGTCAAATCACAACCCCCCTTTCTAGCTTTAGCAGTAAGCTGGATGGACGAAGCGGCAATATTTCACTGGGCCTAAATCCCCTTCTCCCTCGTCTGCTTGTTCAAAGAAAACCCCCGCTCGGCGATTGCATAGGGCTTTCTCATGGAGAACCAGGTATGAATTCTTCATCCATCCCCGATAAATCCAAGTCCCTTGGTCGCAGGTAATTCTAGGATGGCAGCCGCTGCCGTTGATGCATTTTTCTTCCTACTGAATCTAGTGTGTTTCATTTGCAGTGCCCAAAGTGCGAGTACCCTATAGATTTCTGCGCCCTCGACGAGACGCCACACTTGTTCCTTCTAATCCTAACACAGCATTTTGAAACACGCACAGTATGTTCCTAGAATCCTCTTTTCTATCCTGGAGGGTGCGTTTTTTTTGAACATGCTGTGTTCTCATATTATTTTTCCTGCAGTGTATTATTTGCTCTGCCAGAACACATGTACTCAAGATGGTCGGCCTTGCCATAACTGAATACACTAGTTTAATGGTGATAGTGAAGACAAGCCATGGATATTACTTCTGAGTTGGGTTCATGAACCAAGAAGATCGCTGCTTTTTTTATGGCCGAACTTGGATAAACTTTCTCAAGTGTTACGGACTGAAAAGTTGGCGCACGAATGTTGATGGAAATAGCAGAACCTGGTCTCATCTTCACTGCGATCTTCCACCCCGACATCGTTCCCATTGTTCATCCATGTTAGTTTTGTATCTGGTTCTTGCTTGTTGCCTCGATTACTTCTTAATCCACCTATTCTGTCTAACTAATCACAATTTAACTTTAGAAGTAGCAACGAATCTCTCACGAAGATGCTACTTCTAACTAATATTTTCTTATAATTGGTGGCATGTGTAGGTTTTTTCAGAGTTAAGCAGTCTGCTCGTTTGTTACTATATAATAACTTGGCTATTACTAATGGCACTGAAGTTGACTGGATCGACATCCACAAGTTCCTACACTTTATTGATCGTCTTGAGGTCCTTGTGGGGCGTTTCAATGGTGGAAGGCCACGTGGGATATTTGTGCCACTGCTGCAGTCATTGAACAGGTCCAACTGTGTCGAGAAACTTATGGTACGAGCTGTTTTCTGTTTTTTGACTATGAACAGTAGGGTAAAACCCCACTGCAATTTTTATTAGAATATAAAAAAAGGAGTAGCACAGAACCAAAAGAAAAGAAAAGAAAACAAACTATACAGCAAGCTAAGGAAGATGGCTAAAACTAATAAAACAAAACAAAACAAGCTATACAGACAAGGGCTTGAGGTGAGCCCCTGAAGGGAAAGCTAAGACTAAAACTAAAACTAAAATTAAGAGAAGGACTCCTCAAGAGACTAGCAAGTTAGCCAGCCATGTGTTGAACTCAGCAGCATATTTAGCCTTGATCCTGTGGGACAGCAACTTGAGTTCCTCAAAGTAGATGTGCTTCCAACCTTGGAAGGATGGTTGAATGTTTTCAAAAATCTTGTTGTTTCTAGAAATCCAGATAGCCCAAGAACCTAGTATGATGATCTCCATGAAGAAAGGAACCTTTAACTTTTCCTTCAGATCTTGGAAGGCCTCCAACACAGATAAGTTTGGAGATCTTTGTGGACATATGAAATTCCAACTTCTAGAGAATTGGCACCCCCAAAATAAATGATGTAGAGTTTCTTCTTGTTGGCAATTCATCACAGCACATGTGAATTCTTCTAAGATCATAGTTTTCCTTCTCAGCAAGTTTCTTGTGTTGAGTCTATCATGTAGAAGCATCCAGAAGAACATTTTGTGCTTAGGTTGACAAGAGGACTTCCAAATCTAGGCAAAGTGAGGTGGAACTTGTTTGACACCTATGATCACTTTGTATGCCTTTGAAGTAGAGAAATTACGGTTGCCCCATATATAACTCCATGTGTCAGACATATGTAAAAATTCAGATTGTCTCAAATCATGGCAAACTTCTTCTAGCAGCAGAAACTGCTGGTATGCTTGGTTGGACAGAGGCAGGTGGAACAAATCCTAAAGGTACTCAGTACTCACCACTTGTTGAACTGCCTTTGTAGCATCTTGCACAAAAGAATAAAGATGGGGGTATTCCTGCTGCAAAACAGCATTGCCCCACAAATCTGACCAAAAGAAGGCAGTTCTACCATCCCCTAAGTTACATCTGGCCATGGCTTTATATTGATCAGTTAATTGAAGGATGGACCTCCACCAGAAAGACCCAACCAAATCATTCCCTGGTAATTTATTGTCCTGGTAGTGTGATTCCCAGATGAGGTTCACCCAAGGAATATCATGCCTGTTGTAAAATTTATGTAGATTTTTCATTAGCAAAGGTTTGTTTTGAGCAAAAATGTCCATAACTCCCAGACCACCTTGCACCTTTGGTCTACAAACAGTTGTCCATGCAACAGAGGCTGGCCTATGATCCTCCATGTCATAACCTCTCCATAAACAGTGCCTCAAGTACTTTATCACTTGTTGTTTGATAGTTACAGGCACATCAATACAAGCCATGAAAAATATTGGCAAGGAGGCCAACACAGATTTGACCAGAAGCAATCTTCCAGCTCTTGTCATGAAGTTAGCCAAGCCAGCTAACCTTTTTTCAATTCTTTGCACCATTGGCATACATTGCTCCACAGTGGGCTTGGATAAGCCTAAAGGAAGTCCTAGGTATGTGAAAGGGAAAAGTCCTCTTTGGCAGTTCAAGGTATTGGTAAAGATATCAATCCTATCCTCATTGATATTAATTGGGACCATGATAGATTTCTGATAGTTGACTTTGAGACCTGTAGCTGTGGCAAAAGAGTTCAGGAGAGCTTTTAGACAAAATAATTCTCTGGCATCTGCTTTCATAACCAGCAATGTGTCATCTGCATATTGCACTATTGGGAAATCAGGGCAAGAGTTAAGTTGAATAGGAGCAGTGATCAGTCCAATATCCCTTGCTTTATTGAGAATGGATTGTAATAAATCAGCAGCCAAGACAAATAGTAGGGGGGTAAGAGGGTCTCCTTGCCTGACTCCCCTTCTACAATAGAATTTTTTGCCAGGAACACCATTTATCATAACAGCAGAAGAAGTAGAGCTGAATAATATTTGAATCCAGGATATCCACCTTTCCCCAAAACCTTTTGCTCTCAGGATGTCAATTATTGCTTGATGTTCAATTGTGTCAAAAGCCTTTTCAAAATCTAATTTCAGGACCAGTAATTCTTTTCTTGATTTGAAACATTGGTGCAAATATTCATAGGACCAGCCAAGACAGTCTTGAGTCACCCTGTCCTTTAAGAACCCATACTGAGTGATATGAATAAGTTGCAAAACTATTTTTTGAAGTCTATTGGCCAATAATTTTGTAATAATTTTGAACACCCCATTCAATAGAGATATAGGCCTGAAGTCATTAGGAGTCATAGGCACCTCCTTTTTTGGAATCAATGTGATGTAGGAAGTGTTGATGCTTTCCAAAGAGATTTTTCCAGGATGAAAAGCATGGATGAGGTTCTTGACATCTGATCCTATAATATCCCAACAAGATTGAATGAACTCATTATTGAACCCATCTGGACCAGGTGATTTATCCTGTGGCAGCTCCTTGACAATTTGATTGATTTCTTCATCAGAGAAAGGCTTTTCTAAATCTTGAAATATCTCAGGATTGTTCTGTTGTCCCAGAAGATTGTGCAGGTCAAAATGCATTGTGTGCCCCTCTGATTGGCCAAGTCTTTTTTTGAAAGCCTCCCAAAGTATTCCAGCTTTTCCTGCATGATCAGAAATTTCCACATTGTCCTCATTTCTGAGAATAGAAATTTTATTATGTCTGAAGTTGATTGAGGCTTTGGTGTGAAAGAACTTTGTATTTTCATCTCCAAACTTGACCCCCTTAATCTTCCCTCTTTGTTTCCAATAAATCTTTTGATTGGTAAGAATGGTCATTAGGTGTTCTTTCAAAAGCTTTCTGCAGTTCCATTCAAAGGTACTTAGCATTCTGAATTCCTCAAAGAGGTCAAGCAAGTATATACACTCATTGATATCAGCAATTTGTTTCCTCACGCAAGGCATATCCTTGATCCATAATTTGATGCTCCTTGTTAGGTGTTTCAGCTTTGCATTGATGATTTTAGCAGGTTCAGAAAAGCCAACAGCGATATCCCATGCATTTTTGACCAGGTCTTTGAAGGAAGAATGCTTGAGCCAATAATTCTCAAACCTAAAAACTTTGGATTTAGGTATTGAAGTCCCCACTTTTACCACACAAGGGAGATGGTCAGAAATGGGCCTAGCCAGAGGCAATGCAGTTGTGTCAGGGAAAGAAGTCATCCAAGCAGCAGATGTAAAAAACCAGTACAATTTTTCAAGCAGAGGATTTTCTTGCATATTACTCCAACTGTATTGCCTTCCTTTCAGAGGTAGCTCCACTCAACCTAAGTTGCTGATGGCTTCATTGAAAAGAAGCATTTGATTGATGTCACCCCCAGGTTTATTTCTATCAGAAGGTGATCTGATGAAATTGAAATCACCCATTATAATCCAGTCTTCATCGGGTGGCATTTGAATATTATTAAACCAGTTGAGGAATTCTACTTTATCAGCTTGTTCACATGGGCCATAAATGTTTGTGACAATCCATGTATGTGCAGAGCTGTTGCAGGTGAACTTAACAGATAGAGAGAATCTGTTAGAAAACATTAATTCTCCCTTAAGAAGACCTTCATTCCAAGCAATGAAAATTCCTCCAGAGGCTCCAATAGAAGGGATGAATTCGAACTTATTAAATCTTCTAGGGCAGAACTTATTAATGTAAGCTAGGTCAAAATTTTCTATTTTTGTTTCTTGCAAGCAGAGAATACCCGCATCACTTTCCTCCACTTTCTGTTTAATAGCCAACCATTTATTATCAGAATTGATACCTCTGATGTTCCAGTTAAGAATATTCCAAGACCTGTGATTATTCATGGATTAAACTTAATGTTCTGTGTGGTCTGCTCAAGGTCCATCCCTTGAGACAAGAAACATGTGAAGAGCCAGTGCAAATGCCCCTCACACCACTTGTATCTGCCCTCACATATAACAATGGGCAATAGGATGATCCAGATCTTATATCCATTAAACAAGCAGTTAACATCAGTCACACAGAGAATAGGCACCATGCAGACCAAGCAGTAGCAGCTAACCAAAATAATAGTTTTACAACCCTTAAGATGCAAGTTCATACATAACCAGACAAGCAACCAACATATTGCAAAAGTTGCCACTTTCCTAGACCCCCTTCTATCAGAGAATGATCTAATCATTAGGAACTATCCTTGGAGTTGTTTTCCTTGGCCTCAGACACCTTGGCCAACTCCTCATGCTCCACTTCTTTTTTCTTTGGCCTCTTAGCCAACTTCTCCTGTAGATCCTCCTCAGCCACCTTGCAAAAAGCACTAGTGAGGTTTTTGACAATCTTATTCTGAATGATAGGAGGAACAACATTGCATGGTAAACACTCCTTATTAACACATGAATTTCTTTTGTACCCATTATTTTCCTCTCTAATTCTGTCACTCCTTCTTACATGATTCTCCACCAGTGGCCCTTTTCCTCTTCTCTTCCTAGAGATGGCCTCCCCAGCAGGTAGAAGGATGATATTATTTGGAGAAATTCTCTTTAGGGGGCTGCTTGACTCAGAGGATGAGTGAGCTGCAGGACTGACACCATCATTTTCTTTATCCTGACTTGCATTTTTGTGTTGCTGACAAATAGGAGCCTGGGTGACAGAACAAGGAGCAGGTATTATGAATGTCATAGTGTCCTCTTCATTGTAGTTATCAGTCAAAATGTGCCATAAAGAAGATTTTAATAGTTTTAGAGTCCATTCAAATCTATTAGGATTGAGCAATAGGTTCATTATGAAATTGAACCAACTTACAGGAATCTCAGCTGTGAAAGCATTAGGGACCTCCTAGGATGATGGAGCAAAATGATTGACCCACAATTCTAAGCCTTCTTCAGAAATTAAGTGTTCTCCATCAATAACTGAGAAAGCATGTGACTGTACTAAATTGTAGTAATCATTTGGAGTAGGTGAGCTGACCTGTGAAACATTACCTTTGAAAGAGCCGGGTTGTATAGAATTGACCTGTAGAGGCTCCACACCCCCCTCAGATTCATGAACTTGTTCCATAGCAGACAACAAAGTAACTTTCTGAACTTCCTGGCTGTTGACAGGACCCTGTTTAGGAATCTCAGAAGAAGAAGAGGGAAGGACTGACTTCTGTGTGTCTTGCTGCACAACAATAGTATGATCATTCTGTGGATCCACTGCAGCTTGAGCATCCTCCACAGCCTCCACAACTGGCACAAATTCTTCAGCAACTATTGGTGGTGGCAGGGGTGCAACCTGTTGAGTAGCTGGCTCTGAATTAACAGGAGGAGCAAGTATGGCAAGCACAGGGTGTTCCTCCAGGTCAAGAGGATATGCCTGAAGAAGATTGTGCAGGCCATCACCCAAGATAGGAGCAACTTCACCAGCAGCAGCCTGGTTAACTTCATCACTGCCATTAACACCTCCCACAACATTGTGAGAAAGGAGACCTTCTGACAGAGAAACTGTTGTTGTTATGCTGCTGTTTGGGATTGCCTCATTGTCATCCACCAGAATTTCATCGTGAATCACCTGCTGTGGCACCTGGACAAGAGGGGGAAAGGCCCAATGCCTCTGCTCCTCCCAGTCATCCCAATCTTCCTCATGATCTTGCTCAGTATTGCTAGTAGCATGATGAAACCCAGGAAAATCATTCGCATTGAGTGGGATAGGATGTGGATCAACGCCTGGAGGTGGAATAGGATCTTCATCAGGTGGCCCCCCTCCTAGCATCTCTTCCATAAGAACTTCAATTGAACTTGTCAAGGATTCTCCCTCGAACATCTCTCCTTCAGTCCATCTTAAACTCTTTGGGATTTCCTGCAAATCTGTAACTCTTGCTTTAATTAGAACTTTCCCCTTCAGCGCATCCTCTTTCTCCCAACTGATAATCTTGGCGAATCGAGCTACTACTGCAGCAATATCTTCGGTGTTGCAGTTATCAAATGGGATCCCCACAATCAGTATCCAACATACCCTATTGAAATTAACCCTTCTCCAGTTGTGACATTCATTGTGCCTAGTAAACGAAATAAAAACATCCCCAAATGCATGTGGGCTATCTCTAACCAGTCTGTCTCTATCTCTCACATGCCTGAACTCTTATACACAGTTTTACAGCTGTGATCTTCTTGAAATAGGAACTGCCGAGGTCTATTGTTCCTATACAGATGCCTGGCGATGGTCGGGTCAGACTTGCGCTTGGTCACAACATGATGTTTATGTCGACCTACTCAATTCCCCTTGGAGGTGAAAAGATACTTATTCATGGGTGGTCTCAAATAATGAAGGCACGTCCATCTTGGAGAATATGACAGAAGATTATGTTCATGCTTTTCCATGGCTCTAAAGCAAATATCTTGTTTATTGACCACGTTGCGAGATGAAGCCGCTTTCAGAAGGTTGTGGATGCGCGGGGTGGCGTCTGGGCCTTGTCCTAAGGCTTGGCGGCCTCACCCTTGGTTAACTGTAGGCAAAGTAGCACTGTTCGAGGCGTGCTTTGTACGGTTGAACATGTATAAGTACTCATGCTGCTTTCAGCTTTGGTTGTGAAGTGCCCTGCTGGTTTCAGTTAAGGTTGTTAAGTAGTCCTACTGATTTTATAGTCTATCGTGTTTCCTCAGTTCTGTCTTCCTCCAGCCGCCAAAACCAAACCAGCGCCGACAGGGCCGCTTGCTTCCACCTCCCACGGCTGGTTGCGCCTCAGCGCATGCATCGCCGCCCCACCGTCTCCTAAATCGTTAACGCCGATGTCCTCCGCGCGCTTTGGTGCACTCGCCGCGGCACCGCCCTTTCGCGTTGTCAACATGGTCAACAAACAACAGGAATCGATAGAAGTACATGGAGAGGATAGTAGGGGCCCACCACGTCAGCGTATGGAAAAATAAAATGCTTCCTCCTAGTGTTTTCCTGACATCTGGGACCCACGACATTGTGAGCGTATATAGTCAATAGACAACAGGAATCGAGCAGTATTTTTTTTGTTTGGCATTGTTGAGACGGAGAAGGGTTTGAACTGGGCTGTCACTCGTCTAGCCCAGGCTTATATTTTATGTTCACCATGTGACCAGCCTAGCTATTTTTTCTTTGTGAAAATGAGCCCAGTTTATTTTTTCTGAAGAATACCCAATCTTGGCCTACTTATTTTTCTACGCCCTGATGGGCTGCAACTCTTTCAAGAGGCCTGCAAATCTTGAAAGTAATATGAAATGGGTTGTAAATATAAAAACAGATGACAAATTGGCAATTACTTTACAATTTCTGATTTTTTTTTCACATTTTCAGATTCCTATTTCACTGGGCATTAACTTAATTTAAATATATCTTCAAAGTACTTTAAATCTGGCTCGACATTTCAGTATTAAAAAAAGTTTGGAACCCACAGAAATATGCGAAATTGGCCCTGGCCAACCAAAAAAAAACGACTGCAATAAATTGCATAAGAAGTTGCCATGAGCTATATATAAATTATTAAAAAAAAGAGGGAGTGGTCTGACTTGTGGGCCTGTATAGTTGACGCGTATGCAAGATTTTTTTAGTTATTATATACGTCAACAAACGATTCTAGCAGACATAACCGTTGGAAGTCAATCCAACGGCCGTCGTGTTTCTTCAATCTCTGATCTTCTTGCTCCAGCCGCCAAAGCAGCGCCGGCGGGAACGCCTGCTCCCGCCTCACGTGGCCGGCTGTGCTGCCGCGCAGGCCTTAGCGCCCCCTACTACTCCCACCGCTGGCCAGGGCAACCCTCTACTCACCGCACCCCCTGTTATTCTGCGGTGACGGCAGCCTCACACCACAGCCGAACCGGTAAACCCTCGTACTCCTCTCCGCGCGGGCTTCCACAGCCGCGTCTTCCCCGGCTCCGTGTCATCCCCTTCCTAGGCCTCACCGTCGTCCACCGCCGTGGTGCTCTCGGCGCGGCGTGGTCAATGTGGTCAACGACCGACTTCCATCGGAAGAGTACTGTACGTGGAGAGGCTCACAGCTGGGTCCACGGCAGCCGCAAGGAAGTGCCTCCTTATTACGCGGAAAATAATTATTCCTCCACCTGACAGCAGGGACCCACCGGACGGGCCATCAGTATTTCGCGAAAAAAACGTTTCCCCCTGACTGCTGGGACCCACAGGACCGGCCACCGTATTTCGTGAAAAAGAAGTTCCCCCTGCTGTCATCTCGGACCCGCCGGAAGTGCCTCCTTATTATGCACAAAAAAACGAATACCCCCCTGCTAGCTGGGACCCACCTTGGTGGGAGGCTGACTTGTGGGCCTACTAAGTTTACTGGGACGGAGGCCTCTGTCAACTTTAGTCAATATATGAACGATTCTAGCTCCAGTGACCGTACGATGTCCATCCAACGACCGTATTGCTTCTTCAACCTCTGGTCTTCTTGCTCCAGCCGCCCAAAGCAGCGCCGGTCATGCCGCCTGCTCCTGCCGCCCGTGGCCGGCTGTGATGCCGCGGAGGCCTCACCTCCCCTACTACTCCCACTGTTGGCCAGGCCATCCCTCTACGAACCCACACCCCCTGTTATTCTGCGGCGACGGCAGCCTCACACCGCAGCCGAATGCGTGAACCCTCATACTCCTCTACGCATGGGCATCCACCGCCGCGTCTTCCCCGGCTCCGCGTCGTCCCCTTCCTAGGCCTCGTCGTCGTCCACCGCCCTGGTGCTCTCGGCATGGCGTGGTCAACGTGGTCAAGGAATGGCTTCCATCGGACGTGGACTGTACGTGGAGAGGCTGACAGCTGGGTCCACGGCCGCAGCAAGGAAGCGCCTCCTTATTGCGCGCAAAATAATTATTCCTCCACCTGACAGCGGGGACCCACCAGACGGGCCACCGTATTTCGCGAAAAAAACGTTTCCCCCTGTCTGCTGGGACCCACCAGCTACATTTCGTACGCAAGGAAGTGCGTCCGAAAAAACGATTCGCCCCCCTGACTGCTTTGGACACACTAGCTACATCTTCGCACGCAAGGAAGTGCGTCCAGGCAAAGAAAATGATTCACCCCCCTGACTGCTGGGACCCACCAGCTACATCTTCGCACGCATGGAAGTGCCTGACTGTCGGGATCCACCTGGTCGAAGCGTACGTAGCGTTGTCATTCTGGTCGCGAATGTGTACGTACATACTAGTCATTGTAGAGGCACACGTGTCGTACTAGAGGCGTGCACGTAGCATGTACACGTACGTACATCGACGAGGGTACAAGAAAGAAAATACGGCCAAGTACGTACATACGGGCAGGGTCTCGAACGCCTACTTGCGCATACATACGGCCAGGGCTCGTGTACATGGCTGGGTCGAAATGGAGAAACAACGTCGTCGTCGTGTTCATGGGGAGGCAACAGAATGCGTCGTGTTCATGGGGAGGCAACGGAATGCGTCGTGTTCATCGGGAGGCAACGGAACGCGTGGGAGCCAACCGGATGGGTCAGAACGGAATGCATGGTCGTGTTCACCGGCAAGGCTTGGATGGAACAGGCGATGGAAACGAGGCCTCGCGTACCGTAGAACGGAGGAAACGGACCTCCTACGTTCGGAACGGGGTCCTGTTGACCGAGAGGGGTGTGGCGTACCGCAAAACAGAGGAAAAGGACCTCCTACGGTCGAAACGGGGGGTCCTGTTGATCGGGAGGGGTGCGGCGTACCGCAAAACAGACGAAATGGACCTCCTACGGTCGAAACGGGGGTCCTGTTGATCGAGAGGGGTGTGCAGTACCGCAAAACGGATAAACGGACTTGTGTTGGAGCGCTATGGTCGAAACGGGGGTCCTGTTCATCGGGAGGGGTGTGGCGTACCGCAAAATGGGACTCCACGGGATACTGTTCATCTCCACCGTCGACCTCCTCCAGCCTCCACGGGCTACCGTCGACCTCCTCCAGCCTCCACGGGCTCCTGTTCATCCAGCCTCCACCGCGCGCTACTCCACCGGCTACTGTTCAACCACCCCTCCATGGGCACCCCTCCACCGTCTACTGTTCATCCAGCCCTCCACACCACAGGGTCCTGTTCAACCACCCCTCCACGGGCACCCCTCCACCGTCTACTATTCATCCAGCCCTCAACACCATGGGGTCCTGTTCATCCAGAGGCAACGCCACCGCTCACTGTTCATCCACCCCCCCTCCGCAATGCTCACTGTTCATCCAATCGATCGGCTTCAGTTAGCAGCAGTAGCGAAGGAATCGCTTGATCGGGTTCAGTTAAAAGCCATCGATTGTTCGCTCGGGTTCCATAACGCGTAGCCTGTAGTGCAATCACTCGGGTTCAGTTAGAGCCCAACGCCTCACTCGGGTTCAGTTAGAGTCAATGCCTCGCACACACGCACGTACGTGTACGAGAGAAATGCGCATCGCTCGACCCCAACCTCCCACCGTAATCGAGAACTCCCCAAAATTTTCCTCTCCCTCGCTTCTACCACGGTTTTTTCCGTCATGGACGGCCCAAAGAATGTCATGCAGCTGCGTCTCCGGCCCGCCCAGGACGAAAATCCCATTTTCTGTCATGATTTTTTGTCATAGAAGTAGGAGCCCACCACATCTATGATGATACCGGGTTTTGTCACAATTATCATCATAGAAGTATCATATGTATGACTGATTTTTTTTCGTTCGGCCCAAATTGTCACGGATGTGTCTTTTTTTTGTAGCGCTCATTGCCTTTTGTAGCCAATGTTAACACTTTAGTTGGCTCTTTTTCATTTGAGATCATATCTGAAGTGGCACTCTTACGACCATCTCTTTTGACGCGGTAGACTTGCTCAACCATCTCCTTTTTCTTCCTTGTGCTTCAGACCAATTCTTTTTTGAAACGGTCCTGAACATGTGATTGCTCATTGGACATTGGTCTTCTTGGAGCTGCATAATACTAGCGAGATGGTTTATAATAATATGGAGAATGTGCCCTTGTATCATACTTGTCCCATGATGGATATGGATTTATGTGAGCATAGGGAGGCATCAACGACATTGGCATTGGCGGCCCAAAATAAGGATCTGAACAAGTTGCATTCAAATTCTCTTCTTGCCAATATCCATCCTTGGATTTGCGCCTAGGGGGTGATCTTGATGCTTTTGCATTAGTTGGACGATAAGCACTGTTCTCCTCACTTATCTTCTAATATTTTTCCAATAGTTGCGCGAAAGTGAATTTCAGATTTTTACCTTTGTGCTTACGTCGGCCTTTGTTTTCTTTGGTTGTGCTTGCACTGATCTTTGGATTTTCTTGTTGCCCCCCAGTACTTGGCGTCTTTTGTGCAACCTCGCTAGAATTTTCACCCTCAAGAATATTATCATTGTGCTCTTGAACAACTTCCTTACTTGAAAGCTTGATCCCATTACCCACGGGCCTTACCTTCTCGTGGTTAGACGGATCGGCTTGAAGCAGCCGATACAAAAACCGTTTGCCGTCAGGACCAATCGGAATAGACTAGTCATCCCTTGGTGTTTCAATAAGTTTCAATCGTCCTTTTTCAATGGCCGATTTAACTATTTGACGAAACATATTGCAATCCTCAAAACTATGCTTGAACGAATCATGCAACTTACAATACATTCGTCCTCGAATAGATGGTTTTTCATGGTGATTAAGAACTCTAATGTAATTATTTTTCAGCAACAAATCAAATATTTGATCACACATGCTTGAATTGAAGGGATGCTTCTCATTTTCTAGCCGATCTTGGTGTGAGAACGGCTTTCCAGGTAAGCAAACAAATGGTTTAGAATACACCCATTCGGCTATGCATTGTATTTTGCATTCTATCTCCGATATCTTTGGATAAGATATTATACTAGCATCAATTTTCTCAATAGAATTTAACCTTGGCTTTAAAATTCTGAAATGAAAATAGTTAGAACCAATATGTCTCAATTGAGACCAATTGTAAGCCAAGTAAGAAACAAACAAAGCTACCCAATTATATATGAACTTTTGATAAAGCAATGGGGAAAACTTTGGCTGCAATAATAAGTCACAATCGGTCTTTATAAATGGCACAATGTGTTGACCGATATGCTTTGCAACGATTTTATTGCTAACAAATAAATTACGCTTCTTCATTGGCATTTCGAGATTGCTTATGAGAATATTTATAATAGAAGCATCAACAATAAAGTTGCGACCAAATCGGAAGATAGGTAAATCACTTGCTAGACATACCTCTTCGAATACGTTGGGAGAGCATGATGGTTGCATTACTTGAACAATATCTTGTTCCCCTTTCGAATAGCTCCCTAGTGCCTTGTCATCCTCTTTTTCTAGAATAGATTCGGCATACATAATATTTGATTCAGTCTTTTCAATAACCGAATTAACTTTGTTTTCCGAATCACCACTCTTTTCGATAATTCTACTCACACCCAATGCTTTCTCTTTTTGACATAATCTAGCTTGTATTGCAACAGAATTAATAGGATTTCCCTCTTTTATTAATTCATGTAGAACAACATTGCATTCATCCCAAAAAGACGTAAGGTTTTTCTTAATGACCCAATATGGATAGAATTGCCCCCCGACACTTTTAGACTCTTTTGGTAACGAGATGTCGCCGACATTCGATAATTGTGCAGGGAGAACATTGTATGCTACAATACTAGGTGAAAATTCTAATGGGATCCTATAGAATTTTCACTTATTCGGCTATTTGCATGAAGGTGCGAAGCCGAATTATGAATACCTATAGTTGCATATGGTGCCAAAACATTAGTAGCATGAAGTGTAGCATATGATGGTTGAGGGTAATTAGCCGGATAACTAGTAGTAGCATGGCCAATTCCCCTATCCACCGGCATGTTTGGGTTCACATATTGCAAGTTAGTTCCCGATGAATAAAAAGGTGAAACACTTCGTTGCATACTATCGGAAGTTCCTATGTGAGGTGTTTCAACTTGATTAACCAAACTCATCATGGTTTTCATCCGCATATGGATTTCTGGGGTTGCCGATGCATGGGAGCCAGAATACATATGTTGCATGTTGCTAAAATTATATGAGGTAGAATCATGAAGATTTTGTTGCATCGGCTCTTGCACATAATTAGATGCATGATTGATAAAGCTAGGGCTAGCCGATACATTATGCTCATTAGATGATCTAGCAACAACATATGTATTATTTGCATCTACATATATGAATGGGGTATTCATATTACCTTTGTAGATTACAAACCCAAGATAACGATCTATTCGTAGCAAGAACGGGCCGGAGACCGTTCGAAGCTTCGTCCCCACCGGAGTGGCCAAAAAGTGTGTTCGCACACGAACATGTCGCCATGTACCTTCAACACCGAGGGTGATGCACCGCAGATCATGCCGAAGGAGACCCGACCGGCAGCGCGGTACGCAAGCAATCCGACGGACGCTTTTGATGACCCGAAACCCCACACGCCTGGGAGGGACCCCGTCAGGGCGCGCGGCGGCTATGGGCTGCCCTAGGTCGACCTGATTGCCCCTAGGGCGTCGTGGATCGGTGGCCTGCAACAACAAGAACAGAAGAAGAATGAGGAAGAAGAAGAACTAGGGTTAAGGAGAAAAGATAAAAGATAAAAAGTGGTAGATGAATTGATCGATTTTGTGTTGTTGTTGAATCGGTCGTCACCTCTTATCAATATAAGGAGCGGATGGACTTCCCGTATAAGAAAAGAACTTGCCTTTCCGTCCGAATCATCAAAATCTAATTAAACTCGGACTTCTCACGACCTCCGACCCGGATGTCTGGCTCTAGGCCCAGATGATCTGGCCTAGCCCAGTTTTCTGACAGCAGCTCACTGTTTTGGCTCTCAAATCCACGTACAAACCTTGATATAGACGTTTTTTATATCAAAATCAACCACCTCGACGAGACGCACAACTTTCATGTTGAACACCTTTCGATCTGAGGCAATATTGAGGGTTCTACAGGCCGTTTTCTAAAGTCTATAGCAGAAAAAGTTGTCCGGACGTCCGGACTTCTACCCAAATTGTTCGGCCTCCACCCGGATCATCCGGGACTGGAGCCAGATCATCCGTCTTCATCATAAACCTTCTATTGATTTCGGTGCTTCAATTTCCCGGATGATCCGGACCCCGGCCTGGATGATCCGGCCAAACTGCTACAGCGCACGATTCTGCCTGTAACTTTTGCATACGACCTTGAATGCACACGATTCTTATATCAAAATCATCCGTTTCGACGGGACGAAGAACTTTGCATTTGTAACATTTTCCATCAGAGGCCATATTGGGGGTGTAATCAGCCGAATATTGTTCTGAATACAAAATCTCAGTACTTCGAACACAACTTCGGCCTTAGAGATGACATCGGATGGCTATGGCCGAAATATCAACGTTTCTCCTTTTGACGATATGGAACTTTGTCACTTTGATCGCTTTTCCATTGGAGGCATTCTTAATTACGTTTTTGACCATGCCAAAATTTGGTGTCAACAAATACCATGTTCTCGTCGATGTTCTTGGAGATCTATCCGATGTAATCTTCTTTTGCGGTGTGTTTGTCCAGATCCGATGAATTGTAGATTTATGATCAGCTTATCTATGAATATTATTTGAATCTTCTCTGAATTCTTATATGCATGATTTGGTATCTTTGTATTTCTCTTCGAATTATCAGTTTGGTTTGCCCAACTAGATTGGTTTTTCTTGCAATGGGAGAGGTGCTTAGCTTTGGGTTCAATCTTGCGTGATTTCACCTAGTAACAAAGTAGAGGCAGTGAGACACGTATTGAATTGTTGCCATCGAGGATAAAAAGATGGGTTTTTCATCATATTTGTTGAGTTTATTCCTCTACATCATGTCATCTTACTTAAGGCGTTACTCTATTCTTCATGAACTTAATACTCTAGATGCATGCTGGATAGTGGTCGATGTGTGGAGTAATAGTAGTAGATGTAGGCAGGAGTCGGTCTACTTGACACGGACGCCTATATTGCATAATCATTGCATTGGATATCGTCATAACTTTTCTCTTTTCTATCAATTGCTCAACAGTAATTTGTTCACCCGCCATATTATTTTTCCTTCAAGAGAGAAGCCTCTAGTGGCCCCCGGGTCTATTTTCCATCATATTAGTTTCCAAAAATATTTTATCTTTTGTTTAGTTCTATCTATCTCTATCAGATCTCACCTTTGCATGTGACCGTGAATGGATTGGCAACCCTTTACCGTGTTGGGTGCAAGTGTTTGATTGTTTGTGCAGGTGCATCTATTGGGGACTTGCGCGTTTCTCCTACTGGATTGATACCTTGGTTCTTAACTGAGGGAAATACTTATCTCTACTGTGCAACTTCACCATTTCCTCTTCAAGCGAAAAAGCAACACAAGCTCAAGAAGTAGCAGTGGTCCCCAAGTGGGCCCCTCACTTATCTCTTTAGCCCATGTCATCACCTACCTCCAGAAAAAATCACAACTGCTCTCTCTCTCTCTCTCTCTCGTGTTCTTGCTCTCAAACCCACGGTTTTCGATCTCTTTGCTCGAAGCTGCATTTCCAAAACTATTTTGGGGGATTGGTGCTTGGTATGTGACTCCTCCATTTTGCTTTAGTGGTTTATACTTTGAATAATTAGCTACTCTTGGTGCTGCTGTACATGAGCTTGCATGTTGAATTCTTATAGTTCTAAGTACATTGAATGCTTGATATGGCCTCTATGTATACCTATGAGTAGTTGCTATCAATCTTGTGAAGTTTTGTTGGAAAAAGTTTGTGGACTAAGATTTTCAGAATTTTGTTCATATGAACAAATGAGTTTCTTTAGGAAGTTTGCTTCCAAGAAGAACTCCTTGGCGTCTGGGGAAGATTGGTTCTTGGTATGTGACTCCTCCATTTTGTTCATATGAAAAGATGAGTCCTGGACTAGGGGGTGTCCGGATAGCTGGACTATCATCATCGGCCGGACTCCAAGACTATGAAGATACAAGATTGAAGACTTCGCCCCGTGTCCAGATGGGACTTTCCTTGGCGTGGAAGGCAAGCTTGGCAATACGGATATGTAGATCTCCTACCATTGTAATCGACTCTGTGTAACCCTAGCCCTCTCCGGTGTCTATATAAACCAGAGGGTTTTAGTCCGTAGGATGAACAACCATTACAACAATCATACCATAGGCTAGCTTCTAGGGTTTAGCCTCCTTGATCTCGTGGTAGATCCACTCTTGTACTACCCATATCATCAATATCAATCAAGCAGGAGTAGGGTTTTACCTCCATCGAGAGGGCCCAAACCTAGGTAAAAACATCGTGTCCCTTGTCTCCTATTAGCATCCGCCTAGACGCACAGTTCGGGACCCCCTACCCGAGATCCGCCGGTTTTGACACCGACAGTATCCCTATGAGTAGTTGCTATCAATCTTGTGAAGTTTTGTTGGAAAAAGTTTGTGGACTAAAATTTTCAGAATTTTGTTCATATGAAAAGATGAGTTTCTTTAGGAAGTTTGCTTCCAAGAAGAACTCCAAGGGAGTTATTGGGGAGTCGTCAGATAATGAACTCCGCACCCGAAGAATGGCAGAGGTATGGCCGTGCGAATGGCCGCACAACACATCATGGATGGAGACGGAATCCATCAAGAGTTTGCACAATTTGCTGGTAATACCGGCCTCACCTACTTCATCGCAGTTGAGTGTGAACAGTATCATCTCCTCACAAATTCCTTTGTGCAAAGTTTTCATTTCTTGAGTAGGAATGACCCTCCTGAGGTGCAGTTTAATATATATGTTGAAACCCATCAGATACCACTCACTGAATTTTGTGACATATGCTTGATCCCTTTTGACGGGGATTTAATAGAGCCTGGGGCCGCAGAGTTTGATGGTTTTTACTGCACTTTGACAGTGGGGGATGAGAGAAGGGTGTCGGGTGTCACCGCCACTAGCTTGCATTTTCCTTCTGTGCATTATTTAGCACTATTCATTGCGAAGTGTTTACTTGCTAGAGAGAAGGTAGGTGCACTCAGTGCCCCAGATTTCGCTGTCTTATGTCGTGCACTTTACGGCGATAACAGTTATAGCTTGGGAGCTATTGTGGCACGTCGCCTCCACATTAACAGGTCCAAGGGTAAAATTCATGGCGGTATTTATACTACTCGCTTAGTGAGTCACTTTAACATTCAGATACGCCAACCTGATTATCCTTTACCCAAGGTTTACTTAGATCTTTGGCTATGGCACATCATCAGTTTATTGATAGTGAGAACACCGACATTCCTGATCCGTACAACCTAGTTTTCAGGAGAACACTCGTGATATTATTCCATTTCCTGCACCTACTTTGTTTGATCATATTGCCAGGGGCGGATACATGATCCTGCCTGAGGACATCATTGCCTCTCGGAACGCCCAGGCAGCAGCAGAGGAGGAACTTCAGGAGTGGGACCCTCAGGTGGCCGCTCCCCAACACTTCAAGGTGGGACCTGATGGCTTTTTCAAGTGGTGATTACCAACTTAGGCCAAAAGCCTAAGCTTGGGGGAGTTCGTATTTCCACCGACATTACATTCATGTTCATACATTTCGTTCCAGTTGTCGGTATTCATACTTTTTCATTGTATAATCCATGTTAGATTTATTTTCTCGCTTTCTTCTTGTGTGTTTGAACTTTTAGAATCCAATTTTTTTTTCTTTTTTCTTTTTGATTTTTCTTTCTAGCTTAGTTAGTTATAGTATCAAAAAGAAAATCCAAAAAGATTTCCTTGTTCTTCTTTTGCTAGTAGGGAGCTCTCTTGTGTAAATAGTTTTTCTCATCTTTGTTTTTCCTTTTTATTTGCTTTGTTCCAGAGAAACCAAAAACTCCAAAAATATTTCAGTATGTTTCTCTGAATTTATTTTCTGTTTATTGAGTCATACCAAGGAGAAGAGCATGATCAAATCGTTGAGTTTCTCTCATGTGCATTCTAGTTGATCTAATAAAGAGCCCAAATTTCCTTGTCTTCTCCTTTGAATAAAATGTTTGCAGATTCCAGCTTAGTCCACGACACTCTTGCACTATTGTTATTTTCATATCATTTGGTCATGCAAGTGAAAGGCAATAATGACGATATTTTATGAACTAGCTGTCGCAGGGACAAACGGGTATGGGCTCAACTTGTTCTGTTTTTGTAAGTTTAACCTAGTATCCATGATTCAGCCTATGATGATTAAACATGTTTGCAATGACCCTTAGAGATTATAGTTTCTCATGCCATGCTTAAGTAGCTAGGAGTGGATAATGATTTATCTTGGATGTTAACATTGCGTTAGAATGATTGTGATGTAGTATGATGATATGGTATCCTCCTCTGAATGTTTGAGTGGCTTGACTTGGCACATGTTCATGCATGTAGTTGAATAAAAACCAACATAGCCTCTATGATATTTATGTTCACGGTGTTCATATCCTACTCATGCTAGTATCCAATGTTACTTATGCATAATGGATGTTCATGACCGTTTTCGCTCTCGAGCTGGCCGCTTCTCAACCAATTGGCTAGCCTTCTCCTGTACTAAGCGGGAATACTGCTTGTGCATCAAAATCCTGAAACCTAAGTTATTCCAGATAAGTCCACCACACCTACCTATATGTGGTATTACCCTGCCGTTCTAAGTAATTTTTCATGTGCCACCTCTAAAAACTTGAAATAAATATCCTTTTGTGTGCCTAGATTGTTCATAGAGTGATACGAGGTAGTCAGTATCTTCCATGCTAAGCGGGTTATTCCCATGATGAATGTTTATTCACTCGTCCTTGCATGAGAGGGGTGGTAAGAGGGATTCCTAGTCCCGGACTCAAATTGCAAATAATTAAACAAAACTCCCCCAGGACTGTTGTTGGTATGGACGGTACCCGTGGATTCGAATCAGCCGTGGAGTGTGATTGTTGGTGGAGGGGGAGTAAACCTTTACTTTTATCGCTTGGGAACCACCAATAATGTGTTTAGCATGAACGATACCGATAACTAATGTTCACAAAGTAAACAAGAAAGGTGCATTTCTCAAAATTTCATTTACCTCTGTTTTAAAAAACTTGAGCTCTGGCACCGTCCAAATCACTGCTTCCCTCTACGAAGGGACTATCTATTTACTTTTATGTTGTGTCATCACCTTCTCAAATAAGCGCCAGATCCTAGGAGCACTATTGTCATCCTCATGCATTGTGTGTAGCTAACGTTGGGTGCATCCTGACTGGATCTTTTCTACCATGAATTACAATGTTTAGTCATTGCTTGAACTTTGGAGGTGCTCTGAATTTATGTTTTGCATTCTCAGAAAGGGCTAGCGAGATACCACTATTGTCATATTATATCATGGTTGTTTTGACTAAGTGTTGTCATTTGAGATATCTTATTATTGCTCGCTAGTTGATTATGCGATTGATATGAGTTAATATAGTTTATAAGAGTTATTGTCGACATGGTTAGTTATAATCTTTGCTGAAAACCTGGGTGCTACTTAAGCTTATTTATGTAAACAAGAGCAAAAGAGTTCGTAATAGTTTTTATTTTTCACTTTCAGTTTATCAACTGAATTGCTTGAGGACAAGCAAAGGTTTAATCTTGGGGGAGTTGATACGTCTCTGTTGTATCTACTTTCCTATTGCTTTTCCTCTAGTTTTTGGACTCTAATTTGCATGATATGAATGAAACTAAACCAGACTGACGCTTTTTTTAGCAGAACTACCATGGTGTTGTTCTTGTGCAGAAATAAAAGTTTTTGGATTGGAACGAAACTTTGCGACAACTTATTATACAATAAGAGAGAATTACTGGAGCCAAGAACCACCGGAGGGGGCACCTGGGTGGGCACAACCCACCAGGGCGTGCCCCCCTCCTGGCACGCCCAGGTGGGTTGTCCCCACCTGGTGGCCCCGTAGACACTGAATCCAACTCCATAAATACCTATTTCCAAAAAAAAAACAGGCTGTCGCGGGAAACCACGACCACCTATGGGACCTGGAGGCTCCTTGCTGGTTCGGCAGGGGGACACCGCGTTGCACAAAGAGCAGACGAGTGTGGAGTAGCACGGCAGAGATCACGTGGGCAGTTTACCCAGTTCGGGCTGCCACGAGGCGTAAAACCCTACTCCTGCTTTGGTGGATTGCTGGTGGGAAGGTGGTGGTGGAGCCTAGTACACTTTCCTGGCAAGGGTTGCCTCAGGGCGGCAGCGACTACACGTGTATGGGGGTGTGAGTTATCCAACCTTCTATCCCTATCTACGGCTGCCATGGGCCTCCTTTTATAGATCAAGGGGTTACCACAATGGCAAAGTAGTCACTATGAACTGATAAGATAGCAAACAGTGCTACCATACCTAAGTGCGGGCTGACAGGGCGCATTAAATGCATTGCTCAGTGTCACATCGGTGGTCGCCCGGCAAGGCTTCCCGGGCTATCTTGCCAGCTTCACGCCTGGTCGCTTGACACATCACGGGACGGGTGTCTTCTGTGGGTTTTTCCTATAGGGAGAGGCTCCCATGTGGTGAATGGCTGCCACTTAGTCGCTCTATAGCTTGACACCGCACTGATCGACGATGTGGGTCGTGGTGGAGTCGTTGGTGAGGTAGTTTTGCCTCCGTGAGTCCCGGCAAGCCCTGCCGGGACGCCTTGGTTGTCTGCTTATATGGGTGGCCTTGCCCCTTGCCGGGCTCACCTTCCCGACAAAGGAGGCCCTTCTCTTGATGATATCTTGCTTCTTTGGCTTGATCTTGGTCTCTCTGATCTACATGTTGGTCCTTTGAATCTCTTGGTTTCTTGTAAATCTTGGCTAGGCCTTGGCTTGTCCGTGCACGAGTCAGGGGAAAACATATACCCATGTATGTTTTTCCCGACATAAGCTCTTGGGCCTGAGCCACACGTGTCGCACGACACATGGGGTTAGGCTCCAAACAGTGCACGGACATGTGGTAGGAGAAGGCTGCGCACGCCGGTTTGCCATGGTGACTAGTCAATCCAACATCCACTCTGCGCAATTACTACGCGTCATGGGGTCGTGGGACTGTTGCAATTAAGGAAAAATGGTAACTTTCTAAAATGTCGCACCCCTGTCCCGCTTCCCCCCTTAAGAGCAGCGAAAAACAGAACGACATGATTCACCTGTCTCTTGCCCCGCTCTCCCACCTTCTTCCGTAAGCCAAGCGACAGTTCCTCCTCTCACTCTACCTTCCGCCGCCGCCCGTCCCATCGAATCCCTCTCCCTTCCGGATCGCCGCCGCCAGAATGGGGAAGAAACCCGTGGAGAAGAAAAAGCAGACAACCACAGCAAAGGAGGCTGCCGTCGAGGGAAGCAAGAGGGGGGCGGAGCTGAACAAGAAGCAGAGTGAAGATGTCGTCTTCATCCCGTTGAATTTGAGCAGCCCAGTCCTTCAAGCGAGGTATGGGTATCTATGGGGAGGCTCGTTGAAAAAGGGCATGGAGTGTCCGTAGTTTATGCGGTGGGTAAGGAAGATCTGCTGGATTCTTATCAATTCTTCTGTGCTTACTTCATCCGCGGCCTTTGTCCCCTCTTCTCCGAGTTCTTTGAGGCAATCATGAATATCTATGGATTCCACCACCTCAATTTCACGCCAAATGCAATGGCGACCATGGCCATCTTTGCGCTTTTGTGCGAGAATTTCGTCGGAATTAGGCCCAATGTGGATATGTTCTGGCATTACTTCGTTACGCGGGTGGAGAGCAAAGTTAACCACTCCAGAATCATCAACTGGATGCCACGAGTGGCGAGGAGGATCTGGGATTACCTCCCTGGATACCAACACGAGAGCTAGACGAATGGAGAGGGGATTGATGATGGATCCAAGATAAGGAAGCCCTCGAGTTCTACGAGGCACGAAAGGAATGTGTCGAGCGCAACAAGGATTGGAGCGCCAAAGGCCTCACTAAGGATAGGCTGCCCGTCAATTAATAGGATCACCCATTTGAGGACTGCCTGGTTAACCATCGAACATGTGGGGGAAAACATTCTTCTCTGCCGCATCTCGCCACTGCAGGAAAGGGACAGACCCGCATGGCTGTATGGTGACACTGTGGATAGGATGAGGCTGCTCCCAGGGTTGGCCAATAACTTATCAGTTTATGGCCATGGCTGGTTGTGCGACCAACTGTTAGGTTGCTTCGATTTGTTCAAGCTCCCAGTGATCGGCATCCCTCTGAACATCAATTCTGCCCAACACCAGATGCTGAAATGGATGCCGAACTACAATGCCGAAGGGGTAGCGAGCACCTGGCAGCTACCTACCCTGGATGAAGAGCTCTAGTGGTCGAGCACCCTGGTGGAGAGAGCTACCAGGGCTGAAACTGGAATGTACAAACACACCTCCTCCGCGAAGGTGGCATATATTTTGAAGAGAGTCAAGGAGGACAAAGCCACCCGCCTTGCAAAGATGGAGAAGGTAGAAAAGGCTGGGAAGGGCAAGGGGAAGGCTGAGCACGTGAGTTCTTCCCAGGGAGGCAGCGAGGTGCAAGCCACGGAAGAAGCTGCCGGGGAAGAGCTTGCCGGGGATAATTTTGTCAAGATAGAGGCCCTAGCCACGGTATCAACGGAGTTTCAGGAGGAGGAGGAGGTCGGTGAGGTGGCGGGGCTCAAGGAGTGGCTCGCGGCTGGGCCGCAAGACCCTAAGCTAGACCGTGAACAACGCACACGTAGGCGCACTGCTGCTCGAGGGGCGGCGACCTCCAACCCAACACGAGCCGCCAAGAAGGTGAAGACCACCACCGAAGCCACCAAGGCTGAGGTGGCATGCCGCTAATCTCCTCGTCTTGCTCAGGCCAAGGCCACCTCCACCAAGCGGCCGTCGGCTATGGAGGCAGAGTCTAGCCCCCGCTCTAGCTCGAGCTCCACGTAGAGCTCGTCTTCCCGGAGCTCCTGGTGCCATGACAAGCACCAAAGTTGTCGGGGAGTTCTGCCCCTCCATCTCTAAAGAGAAGACGGGAGTCTCCACCTCCCATGGAGTTCAACTTAAACTCCATGCTCATTGCAGAAGAGTAAGGAGGATTTTTCCTTTCATGGATATCTTGTGCATATCTAATTATTTTTGCTGACTGACCTCTTGCTCTTGTTGTTGTTGGCAGGGAAGTGGAGGAGGACACAGAAACCCTCGTCCATCGTTCCTGGAAGAGGCTCTAGCGTCTTGGGTCGTTGAAGGGTGCAGAGGGCTCGGCCTTAGTAGGGGGTGATGCAGAGGACCCCGTGTTGAGCCCCCAGTCTAGCCCTTGGCCCGGGAGCGGAGACTTGGTCCCATCCGCCAGAGGTGATGGGGACAGTCTCCCTGTTCCCCCAAGCAGAGGAGGAGGTGACACGACGCAGGGCAAGCCCCTCCCTTAGGGGCATGCTTCCCCTGTTGCTCGAGCCGAAGAAACCGTCGTGGAACCTTCCACAGATCAGGCTGCGTAGAAGGCCGCCGAGTCCACCATGGCAGAGGACGAAGTTCATGACCCGGCAACAGCTGTTGCCGGGGAGACAGAGACTCCTGCCCGACAAACTTCTCCAGGTACTTCACTTATTCTTCCTTTTCTTTCTTTCTCTGGTTGCTTCTCCTGATTTCTCCATTCGCTTAAGACTTCAATTTCTCAGTTATTTACTGGCTATCGGTGTCAAAACCGGCGGATCTCGGGTAGGGGGTCCCGAACTGTGCGTCTAGGTGGATGGTAACAGGAGACAAGGGAGACGATGTTTTTACCCAGGTTCGGGCCCTCTCCATGGAGGTAAAACCCGACTCCTGCTTGATTAATATTGATGATATGGGTAGTACAAGAGTAGATCTACCACGAGATCAATGAGGCTAAACCCTAGAAGCTAGCCTATGGTATGATTGTTGTTCGTCCTACGGACTAAAACCCTCCGGTTTATATAGACACCACAGAGGGCCAGGGTTATACAGAGTCAGTTACAATGGTAGGAGATCTACATATCCGTATTGCCAAGCTTGCCTTCCACGCCAAGGAAAGTCCCATCCGAACACGGGACGGAGTCTTCTGTCTTGTACCTTCATAGTCTTGGAGTCCGGCCAAAGATGGTACTTCGGCTATCCGGACACCCCCTAGTCCAGGACTCCCTCAGTCGCCCCCGAACCAGGCTTCAATGATGATGAGTCCGGCGTGTAGATTGTCTTCGGCATTGCGAGGCGGGTTCTTCTCCAAATTCCATGTACCAATCGAATAGTGTCTGGCTTCTTATAAATGCTGCGCTCCTTGGCTTCCACGCCCAATAATGGCCATCTTCCACGTGTCGAACGAATGCGAAAAGCCAGGGTATTTTTACACTTTCCCCCCAAACTGCGCAAATGAGCCGTCTATAAAAGGGACGGGGATCTAGATCCGAATCACGCCATCCTCCCTCCGCGAGCATTCATCGGAGCACCTCTGACAAAAAATCCATTCCGTCATGGACAGTCGACGCGGCTCCTCCTCTCGCGCTCGCAGCCCTTAGCCTGGAGATTGGGAGAGATGCTCGGTCCCGCACAGCAAGCTAGCGACGCTTCAAACCAAGGGATTTCTTCCCCCGGCCTTCATGGTCCCGGTTCGAGCCGGACTCGCCACCTACAAAGGCGGAAAGCAGGCGGAGAGCGTCCCCAATCCCTCCAAAGGAGAGTGGGTATGCTTTTTCTCTTATCTAATAAGAGGACTTGGATTTCCAATACATCCGTTTCTCCGGGGGCTCTTGGAGTTCTACGGCCTCCAGCTGCACCACCTTATGCCTGCCTCCATTCTGCACATCGCGGGCTTCATGGCCCTTTGCGAGCTATTCTTGGGCGTCAAGGCTCATTTCGCGCTGTGGAAGAGATTATTCTGCCTTGTACCCCGTTCTCCTGAGGGGTCAATATATCAAGTGGGCAGAGCCAAACTATGGCGCATCGCCAGGACCGGATATCTATCCAGAACCCCGAAGAAGACGTCCGAAGACTAGCCTTCGGAATGGTTTTATATAGAGGATGCCCCACTACCGGACCCAGTTCGGATCGGCCTCCCGGAGTTCAGTAATGCTCCTCTGAAGAAATGCCTAAGTTGGCGTCTGCGGATCCCTCAATGGGAGAATGACAGGGACGTCCTTTACCTGATGGGCTGAATAAGATTATTGGCTCATTCCGGATCGACCATGATCGGAGTCATGGCCACATGCATTATGCGGGGGGTGCAGCCGCTCCAGTATAGGGGCCACCCCATGTGGGATTTCAATGGGGAGGATGATGCCACCCGCCACGGCCATAAGGGGCCGGGATCGGTAGCCTATCTGGTGAAGATTTTGTCCGGTCTGTACAAAGGAGAGAAGGAGGATTTTCTCCGTGTTAGTCCACTAAGCGGATTTTCTATGACCAATCCTCGAAGTTGGGTGAGCGAACATTTCTTTTTTGCCTATCCAATCCCCATTCCCATGGTTAAGTATCTCATTTTGTGATTTCGACGTAGGAACTGCGCCGGGCTGTGGAGGACATACACAGCCCGGCTCCACAACCCGAGGATCCAGAATGGTCCCTCGATCCGGCCTCCGAAGAGGATCCAATATAAAGGTGGAGCTGATCGATGGGGTGTTCCACCAACTTAGCATCGACAACACTTTGGTCGCCATTACGGCTGACTACCCCGGGATATTTCCAGCTTCCCAGGTAACTATGACCGAAGTCTTGATACCATGATCCATCCGTGCTCATTTCTGATCACCGCATACTAATGGTGTTCTGCACGTGGTGCCTTTAAGGCGGGAAGCCGAGCCTGTGGCGGCTGTCCAACAAGGGGCCGCTCGGCCCAGCAGGCGGAAAAGAAGTGCGGTGCGGATCAATACGTCGCTGCAACGGTATGGCGCGCCACCGTGTTTCAAGGAAAGATTCCTGGAAGGCATATTAACGTTCGTGACCTTTTCAGGAAAAAGAGCGCTCGCCGGACTGTGTCCGGAGAGGTTGCCAATCGAGCCTCCGCCAGCCAGGCTCCAACGCTGGGTCCGGAGGGGGAGGCTAACACAAGGCGCGCGTCAGATGCTCCTCCAACGGAGGATGCCGACAGGTTGTCCGCCACCCGATCTGAGGTGGAGAGCGCCATGAATCACAGGCGCCACCGGACAGTTCTTCGTGATGCGTGTTTCTCCCTAGAGGCATTGGATGCCTTTAATTGGGGAGAAGTGCACCTCCGTGCCGCTCAAGATGGTCTAGCCAGAGCCACGGAGCAGTATGTGAAAGACATACAGGTGAGGAATTTTGACAGTTATATATGCCAGTAGCCCCCGAGACATAAAAAAGTTAGAGTAACTAATTTAAGGATCATTTGTTATGCATGATCTTACAGAAAAGAATACCCAACTGTCCCAGGAGCTGCAAGAGTGCAAGGCCCAATTTGAGGCCGCGCTAGCCGCAGTCGGGGAAGCCACAGAGACCCCCTCTGGTAATACATGCTTCTAAAGAAAAGTAATTTGCTAAATGCGGCGTGTGTATAAGTTTGACAATAATTTTGCAGATGGTGCCGGACTAGATCCGAACAAGCAACAGCTCCTGCGCCAGTTAAAAGCCGGCGAGAAAGTGCTTACAAGGGTGCGGCAAGAGAAAAATAACCTCCAAGATGCCAACACCCAGCTGGGCGAGGAACTAAAATATGTTTGAGCCCAGCTGTCTAACTCCGTTAAGGAGAATCGGTGGCTTCGTCGCGGCATTTATAGTAAGTGCTTGAGCGAACCTCAAAAAAGAGTTCGGCGAGGAAGTCGACTAACAGAAATATGTCTGTAGGTATGCTCACAGGTCGTCCTGTAGAGGAAATGCCTGGTTCAACGGGTGACCTTGTTCCCGAGCTGCTGCAACTGCACGAACGAGTTCGGCAGGCAATGAGGGGCATCGCCCAGGCCTTGTGGCCATCCATCTCCCTACCCGAAGGCCTTGGAGAGCTTGCAGAGAAGCTTCAGGGAGTACGGCGGTGCTTCCAGCTATGGAAGATATCGGCTTGCCGTCAAGGCGCCAGGGAGGCCTGGGCCATGGTGAAGACGCGGTACACGAAGGCTGATCCAAACCACATGGCCGAGGTCGGCCTGTGGGGCCCGATGGGAAGGAGATCCCTGTAAGCTTGGTATACGGCCAAGTAGAGTTGGCCGCAAAGTATTCCTAGCGGGACTGTAAGCTAGACAGCATGTTAGATGGTATTGAAGAGGAATACGATTAGTCAATTTGACTATGTAATTTAAAATGACATGTAAAATGCCTTCTAGCCGGATTGTAGATCGTTTGTCGTAGCGGACCTTTTCGCTTCAACCTCGGGACCCGACGGTCCGGAGTGTGTCCGAATACCCTCACGGTTATGTAAGAACCGGGGCATGCGTGGAGACCAAGCGTAGGGGTCATTAGTGCTTTATCAGACAAGTGCCCAACTAGTTATGTTATATTACATGGTTAGTAAGAAACATCTTCCAGGGAGAATAGTTCCATTAGGGGTTCCTTTCCCTGGGAGGCATGCCCTAAAGTGCATGTCCGGACTGCAAAAAAAGCAGAAAAGCATCTGGGGGCAGATGAATAAATAGGTAAGAAATCGTCTTTTAGTTCATCGACCAAATATTCCCTTAAGAACGCTAGCTTTTGGCTTCACCCAGTTTGAGGTACACATCTGGCTGACCCGGCAGTAACAGTCGCAGAGGTGCTCTCTTTACCACCTAGCCGAACGATCGAGAACGTAGGGGTAAGCACAGGAGCTAGGCAACCCAGCTTGGTCAAAACTTAAGTCATATCGGTGCATATAATGGCGAATAAAAGGTACATGCGGAAGTTTGATGCATGTGTTGGGCATAAGGCCCGTATAAATAAGCTTCTGTTAAAGAAGCCCCCAGGTATAATGAGTGCGAGTAGCACATCAAGTGTGTGCGAACAATGCACAGACAAGCCTCCAAAGTCTTTAGGAAAAAGGAGGGGCAAGGAGACAAATAAGAAGACAGCTAAAGTATAAAATGTAGGCGGAGGAAGGAGACGAACTCAGAGTCCGACGCTAGGCGTAGAATCTTCGGAGACGGGCTGCGTTCCATGGATTCGGCTCGAGTTGGTTATCCGATGCGTTTCGTAGACGGTACGCTCCGCCGGTCAGGACTTGGTCGATGATGAAGGGACCTTCCCATTTGGGCTTGAGTTTGTCCTTTTTCTTGTCCGGCCGGCGTAGAAGTAGTTCGCCAACATTGTATGCTTTGGCCCGCACTTCTCTGCTTTGATATCTTCGAGCCTGCTGTTGATAGAATGCGGAACGAGCTTTTGCCACGTCGCACTCCTCTTCTAAGGTGTCCAAACTGTCCTGCCGATCCAACTCGGCTTCTCTTTCTTCGTACATGCGCACGTGAGGTGAGTCATGAATTATGTTGCAGGGCAAAACTGCCTCTGCGCCATATACCATAAAAATGCTGTGAATCTGGTTGTGCGATTCGGCGTGGTCCGCAACCCCCAGAGTACGGAGTCGAGCTCCTCCACCCAATGCGTGTTAGATTCCTTGAGGGACCGCACTAGTCTGGGTTTAATGCCGCTCATGATTAGACCATTTGCTCGCTCGACTTGACCGTTAGTTTGAGGGTGATAGACTGAAGCGTAGTCGAGCTTGATGCCCATGTTTTTGCACCAGAGTTTAACCTCGTCGGCCGTGAAGTTCATGCTGTTATCAGTGATGATGCTATGGGGGACGCCATAACGGTGTACTACCCCTGATATGAAGTCTATCATGGGTTCGGATTCGGCCGTGTTAACTGGCTTGGCCTCTATCCATTTGGTGAATTTATCTACCATGACCAATAGGTATTTTTTCTTGTGGGTTCCTCCTTTAAGGGGTCCAACCATGTCAAGCCCCCAGACCGCGAACGGCCAGGTGATGGGTATAGTTTTGAGGGCGGTGGGTGGCATGTGGCTTTGATTAGCAAAGAGCTGGCATCCGACGCAACGTTGGACTAAGTCCTGAGCATCTGCCCGGGCCGTCGGCCAATAAAATCCTGTATGGAAGGCCTTGCCTACAAGGGCCCGGGCTGCGGCGTGGTGCCCACCGAGTCCGGCATGAATTTCAGCCAGGAGATCTCGCCCTTCCTCTTTGGAGATACACCTTTGAAGGACTCTGGTTGTGCTTTTTTTATAAAGCTCTCCCTCATGGACCTTATAGGCTTTAGATCGCCGTACTATGCAGCGGGCCTCGTTTTGGTCCTCGGGAAGTTCCTGCCTAGTTAAGTAGGCTAGGAATGGTTCCATCCACGGGGCAATGACTGCCATTATTTCGTGGGCTGAATGTGTTTTTTCATTGGCAGAATCACCGATTGTGTCAGAATGTTCGGTGTCAGGCGGTGCAGTTGGGTCCGGACTATTGTTTCCGGACTCCCCTTCCCATAGTATAGATGGCTTGAAGAGCCGTTCCAGGAACATGTTGGGAGGGACGGCATCGCGCTTTGCGCTGATGCGTGCCAATACGTCTGCCGCCTGGTTATTATCCCGGGCTATATGGTGAAATTTGAGCCCTTCAAACCGAGCTGACATTTTTAGGACGACGTTACGGTAAGCTGCCATTTTTGGATCCTTGGCGTCAAAGTCTCCATTTATTTGGGATATTGCGAGGTTCGAATCCCCGCGCACCTGTAGGCGTTTAATGCCCATGGAGACCGCCATCCGAAGGCCATGCAGAAGGGCCTCGTATTCGGCTGCATTGTTGGAGTTCGTGTACATTATCTGGAGTACGTATTGGACTGTGTCTCCGGTTGGGGATGCCAGGACGACGCCAGCCCCCAGGCCGACCAACATTTTGGAGCCGTCGAAGTGCATGATCCAATAGGAATATGCGCCGTACTCTTTAGGGAGCTCGGCTTCAGTCCATTCGGCGACGAAGTCAGCTAAAACTTGCGACTTGATAGCTCGCCGTGGTTTATAGTTTATGTCAAATGGGAGGAGCTCAATGGCCCATTTTGCAATTCGGCCAGTTGCGTCGCGGTTGTTTATAATATCATTAAGAGGTACTTCGGAGGCTACTGTTATCGAACACTCTTGAAAGTAGTGTCGCAGCTTCCGGGATGCCATGAATATCGCGTACGCTATCTTTTGATAATGTGGATACCGGGACTTGCATGGAGTTAGGACAGTGGACACGTAGTAAACTGGTTTTTGAAGGGGGAACTTGTGTCTGTCCGTTTCTCGTTCGACGACGAGCACCGCGCTTACAACTTGATGTGTTGCCGCGATGTATAATAACATTGGTTTGCCCATATTGGGCGCGGCCAGGACTGGATTTCTTGCCAATATGGCTTTTATTTCTTCGAGTCCGGCCGTGGCGGCATCCGTCCACTCGAAGTGTTCGGTGCGCTGGAGGAGGCGATAAAGGGGTAATGCCTTTTCACCCAAGCGGGAGATAAAGCGGCTTAGACCCGCCATGCATCCTGTCAAGTTTTGAATTTGTGTGAAGTCTTTTGGGATATCCAATTGTGACAGAGCTCGGATCTTGGCTGGGTTTGCTTCAATTCCTCTACCGGATACAATGAAGCCCAAGAGCTTTCCGGCTGGTACGCCGAAGACGCATTTTTCCGGATTATGCTTAATGTCGTGTGTTCGAAGATTGTCGAATGTGAGTCTCAAGTCTTCTACTAGAGTTTCGACATGCTTGGATTTGACGACCACGTCATCTACGTATGCCTCCACTGTTTTGCTGATCTGGTTTGCCAGACATGTCTGAATCATGTGCTGATATGTTGCGCCGGCATTTTTGAGCCCGAAGGGCATTGTGTTGAAGCAGAATGGGCCGTATGGAGTGATGAATGTCGTTGCGGCTTGGTTTGGTTCCGCCATCTTGATTTGGTGGTAGCCGGAGTATGCGTCGAGGAAGCACAATGAATCGTGCCCAGCGGTAGCGTCGATAATTTGATCGATGCGGGGGAGGGGGAAGGGATCCTTTGGGCAAGCCTTGTTAAGGTCCTTGAAGTCGACACATAGGCGCCAGGATTTATCTTTCTTTGGTACCATCACCACATTTGCTAGCCAGTCCGGATGTTTTATATCTCTGATGAATCCAGCTTCCAATAGTTTGGCTAGCTCCTCTCCCATTGCCTGTCTCTTGGGTTCGGAAAATCGCCGAAGAGCCTGTTTGACTGGCCTGAATCCTTTTAGGATGTTTAGGCTGTGCTCGGCCACCCGGCGTGGGATTCCTGACATGTCTGAAGGGTGCCAGGCAAAAATGTCCCAATTTTCCCGTAGGAATTCTCGTAGTCGGCATCTACGTCAGGGTTTAACTGTGCCCCAATGGATGGCGTCTTTGTAGGGTCCGTTGGATGGTCTTGGAATTTGACTATTTCGTCCGCTGCCTTAAAAGAGGTGGACTTGGATCTCTTGTCAAGTATCACATCGTCCCTGTTCACCATGGAGCGCAGCGCAGCGAGTTCCTCGGCCGCTAGGGCTTCGGATAGTGCCTCGAGGGCTAGTGCGGCTGTCTTATTTTCGGCGCGGAGTGCTATGTCCGGATCACTGGAAAGAGTGATGATTCCGTTGGGACCGGGCATTTTGAGCTTCATGTACCTGTAATGGGGTATAGCTTGAAAAATTGTGAATGCCTCTCGCCCTAATAAAGCGTGATATCCGCTGCTGAATGTGGCCACTTGGAACATGACCTCCTCGGACCTGTAATTGTCCGGCGAGCCGAACACCACATCCAGTGTGATTTTTCCTATGCAGCGTGCTTCCCGACTAGGGATTATTCCTCTAAAGGTTGTGCTGCTTCGCTTAATGCGGATCCAGTCTATTTCCATTTTTCGAAGGGTTTCCTCGTAAATGAGGTTTAATCCACTGCCGCCATCTATGAGTACCTTGGTAAGGCGAAATCCGTCCACTATTGGACTGAGGACCAATGCAGCTGGTGCTCGGGCAGTTCGGAATTTAGGTTCGTCACTAGCGTTAAAGGTGATAGCCGTGTCACTCCATGGATTTATTGTTGCTACTTGGTAGACTTCGGCAAGACTGTGTAGTGTTCGTTTCCGCATATTATTTGATGTGAAAGTCTCGAAGACTGTTAATACCGTACTGGTGTTGCTGGGCTGGCTCTCTCGGGCTAGAAGCTCTTTGCCACTTTTGGCCACCTGCCGTAGTATCCAACATGCTCGAAGGCTATGAGTTGGAGTGGCGCCCTCTGTACTATGAATTTTTCAGGGTCCATTGAGCCATCCCTCTAGTACGGTACCGTGCCCTTTAGTTTTTTTTTGCTTTTTGGTATTTAACCCAAGGGTCTGGCGATGATGCACCCATTGATTTCGGACTAGGGTTGTATTCGGGGCCGGATTATCCCAAAATTTGGTTTCGGTTTTCCAGGCGCTCTCTATCACACAATATTTTAGTACTATGGATGCCAAGTCGGCAAAGCGTGTAATTTCTCGAAGACTTATGGCATTTAGGATTCCTTTATCCGTGCAATTATTGCAGAAAAGTGAAATTGCGTCTTCCTCACGGCAGTCCTTTATCCTGTCCATAACCAGGAGGAATATGGCCCAGTAATGGTGTACTGTTTCAGCGGGCTCTTGCCGGATTCGGGATAGACCGCTTATGTTTGGGCGGGCGGGTGGAACAAGGTTCGGAACCCCATCCAATCTAAGACTCAAGGGCCGAAAAGTTTCCGAACTTGGAAGCTTGGGTTTTTGAATATTGTCCAATGAATCCAGCTCGCTGCCTGACTTTAGGTTCAGGACTTGATCGACGTCCATCCCTCCGCAAGAGTCCGGCATGGAGGGGTCGGGAATCCGGACATAGCTAGTCCTTAATATAGAAGAAGGGTTGCTATAATGTTCCTCTACCACAACAACGTGGTGGGTAGCCTGGGGAGAGTTGATCTCTCTCAGATCGGTTTTAGGCCCAATCTGATCGTAGTCTGTAGCGACTCCCAGGGCAGCGATGCGATCCAACAGCTCGTTTAAGGAGGAGAGCTCCATCGGATCTAGCTGCTCGGCAAGTGCCGAGTTAACGTGAAGATTTCTTTTGATGACCCGAGAAGTCATCGTTGGCCGGCCGAACAGGCGGTCAAAAGAAAACCGCCTAATCGGAGAGTTTGGCCGATGGCCAAAGCTCCTTTAGCGACGGTGACGTCTTTAAATACGGGACGAGGCATCCTTCCTGATGACGATGGCACAGAGGAACTCTCAATGAAAGCACCAATGTCGGTGTCAAAACCGGCGGATCTCGGGTAGGGGGTCCCGAACTGTGCGTCTAGGCAGATGGTAACAGGAGACAAGGGACATGATGTTTTTACCCAGGTTCGGGCCCTCTCGATGGAGGTAAAACCCTACTCCTGCTTGATTAATATTGATGATATGGGTAGTACAAGAGTAGATCTACCACTAGATCAATGAGGCTAAACCCTAGAAGCTAGCCTATGGTATGATTGTTGTTCGTCCTACGGACTAAAACCCTCCGGTTTATATAGACACCGGAGAGGGCCAGGGTTACACAGAGTCAGTTACAATGGTAGGAGATCTACATATCCGTATTGCTAAGCTTGCCTTCCACGCTAAGGAAAGTCCCATCTGGACACGGGACGGAGTCTTCAATCTTGTACCTTCATAGTCTTGGAGTCCGGCCAAAGATGATAGTTCGGCTATCCGGACACCTCCTAGTCCAGGACTCCCTCACTGGCCCTTTCACGTGTAGCCCCCCAGCCCAATGAACCAGAGCTGCTGGAGGTGGTGGCTGATGTAGGGAGGGCTGCCGCGTATGAGGCCGTGGAGATTGCTACTGCTGAGGGGCAGGATCTTGCCATCAGGGATGCATAGGGCCCCTTGGCAATGATGGAGCGTTCTTGGGAGGATGCCTCGGTAGAGTAAGTGGCAGTCGAGGTGAAAATCCCGCTCTAGACTACGGGCCCCACTCCCCTCCGTCGGGACTGTTGCTGAGATTCCGCCACCCTCCTTGAGCACGCTGGCCATGGTGCTGCCGTTACCCGGAGCAGGAGCCCCCAGCCTGTCCCTGACGACGGATGCTGAGCTCGATGAAGTGCTTCAACGTCTCCTGGCTCTGCAATATCAGGGAGCTGGAGAGACTGATGACTCAGCCACTGTCACCATGGACTTGTCCTTCATGGAATCCATGGCGGCGGGCATGAAGGAGACGCAGGCCCGACACAACCAGAAGTTGCAGGCGCTTAAGGAGTGGCGCGAGTCTGCCAACAAGGTGGACCATAAGCCAAAGGATAAGTGTTTGGAGTTGCATTAGTGGAACGACAAGGAGTTCAAGGTGCTCATGAGGCAGCATGAGACCCTCCTAATGAGGAGGGAGGATGCCATGGCTCGAGAGGCACGCCTGGCGGACCGCATCTCTGGACACCAGAGAGCAACAGATCTCCCTCTGGGAGGAGAGACTCGAAGCTACTCTCCGCACCAAGGATCAGGATCTGGACATCCTTGTGCGGCAGCGCACCAAGGAACTGGAGGACAAGCACGGAGCCGCCCTGGACGCCATTGCCACAGACTATATTGCTCAATTGAAGAAGCTCACTGATGATCTAGATGCCACGTCTGCCACCAAGACTGACCTTGAACAATAGGTGGCTAAGCTGAACGAGGATCTCGCCAGAGGTGCCAAGGAGGTGGAGACACTCAAAGAGGGAGCATGGCAGGCTGAGGTCCACTTAGCTAATGTGCAATCGCAGATCTCCTCCAAAACCCAAAGCATTGAGACTGCCAACGGCAACATGTCGGACATGAAGGCAAGAATCGACACATTGGTGCGTTCAGCGGAGTCCCTCGAGTCCCGCCAGCAGTTGCTATCCAAGGACTTGGACACCGCCAAGTGTGTCCGGCAGGATATAGAGGACAAGCTGAAGAATCAGGTCGATCTGAGTAACCTCTAGATCAAGAGCCTGATCGACATGGCTGAGCCTCTTGGTGCTCAGGCTATGGTGATGGGCACGGATGGCCGAGTCTTCTCGGTTACCAGGCAAGAGGTCCCAAGCGTCAAGCTGGGACTCTTCTTCAACAAGTTGATCGAGAAGCTGAAAGTGCATGAAGAGGGGAGGGCCGAGTGTCGGTGTCAAAACCGGCGGATCTCGGGTAGGGGGTCCCGAACTGTGCGTCTAGGCGGATGGTAACAGGAGACAAGGGACACGATGTTTTTACCCAGGTTCGGGCCCTCTCGATGGAGGTAAAAGCCTACTCCTGCTTGATTGATATTGATGATATGGGTAGTACAAGAGTGGATCTACCACGAGATCAAGGAGGCTAAACCCTAGAAGCTAGCCTATGGTATGATTGTTGTTCGTCCTATGGACTAAAACCCTCCAGTTTATATAGACACCGGAGAGGGCTAGGGTTACAGAGAGTCGGTTACAATGGTAGGAGATCTACATATCCGTATTGCCAAGCTTGCCTTCCACGCCAAGGAAAGTCCTGTCCGGACACGGGACGAAGTCATCAATTGTGTATCTTCATAGTCTTGGAGTCTAGCCGATGATGATAGTTCGGCTATCGGACACCCCCTAGTCCAGGACTCCCTCAGTAGCCCCTGAACCAGGCTTCAATGACGACGAGTCCGGCGCGCATATTGTCTTCGGCATTGCAAGGCGGGTTCCTCCTCCGAATAATTCATAGAAGATTGTGAACGCCAGGATAGTGTCCGGCTCTGTAAAATAAATTCCACATACCACCGTAGAGAGAATAATATTCACACAAGTTCAATCTGCTGACGTATTTTGTGGCGTGACGTCACACCACTACCAAGCCTTTACTCGAATCATTTTTATTATACCACCTCAGCGCGTTTAGCGAAGCGGTTTCCTTGGCACGTCTTGTCGAAGCAGAGATCGTGTTCCCCTTATTCCGGGATTCCCATCAATACGGACGTGGGTAACCCAACCGCGCCCGTTGCCACGCCCCCTCCATCGATGGCGGGTTCCAAACGGTCACGGGGACGGCTCTTGGTATTCTTGCTCTTTATAATGAGACCTAGGCTCGTTCTTTTTCTTTAATCCTAAATCGAATCCGCCCCTCGCCCCGAGTTCCAACACTCAGGGCTCCAGATTCGAGCACTTCGGAACTTCGATAATGTCCGGCTCCGACCTACAGGGCCGGTGGATGCCCTCTTCCGTCACGGAGGAGGACGTGCTAAAGCTGAGAGAAGCCAGGTACTTAACCTACGAGATTTCGCATAGGCTGCCTGCCCAAGGGCAAGTCATTCCCACTCCCGAGCCAGGCGAGAGCGTCGTGTTCGTGTCTCACCTCCGTCGGGGTTTAGGCTTCCCGACGGATCCCTTCGTGAGGGGGCTCATGTTTTACTATGGGTTGGAATTCCACGACTTGGCTCCGGAGTCCGTCCTCCATATCTCATCTTTTATAGTCGTCTGCGAAGCCTTCCTCCGCACCACCCCTCACTTTGGTTTGTGGCTCAAAACCTTCAACGTGGAGCCGAAGATGATCGAGGGGCGTCAGGCAGAGTGCGGCGGGGCGGTTATAAGCAAGAGGGCCGATGCTCCATGGCCCGAGGGCTCTTTTCAGGAGGAGCTCGGTTTGTGGCAGCAGGAGTGGTTCTATATCACCGCTCCCAGGGGCAGCAGGCAGAGGCCGCCACCCGCCTTTCGCTCGGGCCCTCCCCAACGGCTGACGTCATGGGTCAATAAAGGGCTTGACTACGGGCCATCCAAGGACGTACCCCTATTGCAGGGCCGGATTCGAGACCTCCAAGAGAGGGAGATCAATCTGGTCGTAGTGACACAGGTCATGGTAATCCGGCATCTTCTGCCCTGCAAACGTCGCCCCCTCCGCATGTGGGAATTCAATCCGGAGGGGCCACGAGCTCTCCAACACTTCATGGGTACGACACCCGCGGAGATGTACAAACATACTGAGGACGCCGGGTACTCAAGTAAGTAGCCCTGTGTCCGGACATACTGTTCGTTTGCATATCGTGGATTTGCCTTTTAACCAATCGTCCTTTGAACAGGAGTGGATAGCGCAAGAAAAACCGGTACGGTGTCCGGCCCCCCTCCCGGAGACCACGCCGGATCCCGTGTTGGTCAAGATGCTAGAGGTTGCGCCTTCAGAAGAGGGTGAAGGGGAAAACAGAGGAACTACCGCCTCTACTAAGGAGGCTTTCAAGAAAGGGGGGATCGAGAATCCCTCCTTCCAGGGGGAGAAGAGGACCGCTTCCGAAGATCCGGAGGCTAAGGCCTCAAAGCGGGGGAAGAAATCTTCACCAGAGGGTCCTGCGCCAGGGGAAGCCCCGGCCGCACTATCTCCCCTAAGGAATCAGCCATCCAGCGAGCCGTAAGTAGAAAAAGGGGAGTTTTGTAATAAGGGACATCCCTATTTTTGCTTCTGAGGATAACCGAAGTTTTTACCTTGTAGTTCGGATCTCCGTCCTTCTCAGCTGAGCTCGTCTTCGGGGGACCTTCGTCCGGAGATGATGGAGAGCGAGACACCTCCATATGCCGCACCGTCAGGCGGGGCGGACGACCTTGAGGTGTCGTCGCGGAGGGTATCCCCGAGTCCGGCAGGGCCGAAGAGTTCGGCACCATCCGGTGTACGGCCGGGGGAGCTGAAGGATCTGCTCGAGAGGGCGTCTATCTCAGAAGATCACTGTACATTAATGAGTATGGTGATTGAAAGAATTTCATCCGCTGAGAGTGGATTGAATATGCCGTCAGAAGTTTACTGGCGGGGTTTGAGGTACGTAAAAATGACAAGCCTTTTGACAGTTTTGCACATAGAGTGCGCCCTGTATAGATAGTAGCCCCTGAGACTTGGTATGTTGTCAGGAGTGACAGCGTGCCAAGGATCATATTCTCAGTTTTAATAAGTCGCCATTCCTATTCAGGGGGCTGAGCGCTCGGTGGCCAGCCGGACTGATAGATTTGCCGAACTGAAGTGCCAACTGGATGTTGCGGATGCGGACATCGCGCTGGTCAATAGGCGACTTGACGAGTCGCAAGGTGAGTGGTTTCTCCGCGGTCACCTCGTAAGGGAGCTGACGCCCATTCCTTACAACATGTATGCTTGATGCAGATGGTGCCTCTGCTGTGGAAAACCTTCGGGCAGAGCTTGCTCGAGCCAAGGAGTAGGCCTGAAGGAGTAATGCGGCTGCCTCGAAGGCAGCCGAAGAGCAAAAAGCCAAAAAGGCTGCTCACCGCCGAAGCAGGGAGGAGATGGCCGGAATGGCCGTGAAGCTGAAGGATGTTACCGACCGCTATGAGGTTCTTGAAAGAGAACGCCGAGCGGAGCAAGAGGACCTGAAGAAGGCCACCGCCGAAGCCAAGGATGCCCGTTCAACAATGAGGGCTATAAAGGAGGAGCTGCGTCAGGCTGGAGACATTGCGGCTGGAAAGCCCTTTCTGCTACACAGGAAGTTCACGGATCAGAAGTATGCTCAGTTGGGCCAGCTGTGGTGTGCGGAGGATCCTTATCTAGATTTGGCGGCGAGTGCGGTGGACGCGGTCGTGCACTTCCGAGGTCAATAGGATCACGAGATGGAAGAGCTTTTTTGGTCTCAATTCCACAGTCCGGAGCGTCCACTTCCGTTGACCGATCGGTTGGCTGAGTGGGCTGAGCTGAATAGATTGTCCGGATTTGCAATGACGGATGTAGTGTCTCATCTGTGGCCGGATAGGCCCAAGCCGAAGAGTTATTTTGGCTTATTGCAGCAATTCCTTGGGGCGGTGCCGCATATCAAGGCGATGAAGCGATCGGCATTCATAGAGGGTGCACGGATGGCTTTCGCCCGTGTTAAGACATACTGGACGGAGATGGATGCCACCGATGTTGCATCCCGGGGTTCGGACGAGACCCGGTTACCAGTCGAGCACTATTTTGGGGAAGTCCTGCGGGGCACTTGTTTAATAGAGTGGCAGTGCTCGAAAAATGTTAGGTTCAAATGATATGTATGATTTGTGAAACCACATTTATAATATAACGGCTTTTTATACTTGTGTGTTCAAGTATTGAAATATCTCCTGTGCGGCCGTTAATGTATATGTGTATATAACCTGAAAGATGGCAGTCTTCGGCTTCAGCCCCCACGCACAGGGTGCGGGGGTGTTTGCAAAAAGGTCGCATTTTCACACTTAATCCAATGTCTTGGTCCTGTGAAGGAGGTGGTAGCGCAGCAAACTAGGCAACCGGACTATAATGCTTTATCACTTTCACTTAGCCATAGGAGTTCGAAGGTGGGGCTATGATATAGCCCCTAGCGGCACCGCGCTCTCCAAATTCGGGGCGTGTATGTGCCTGACCGGGAAACGGTCCTTCGTCAAAGCAGAGGAATTCTAGACATTCCGGTAGTCGATCGAGTGGTTGACCAGTCTCTCGCTATATCATGACAGACAGTTTTCGGCTTTCTCTACTGAGGTGCTCGCCTGGCCGAACCAGGGCACAATCGCAGTAGTTCTCCTTGTGCCGCGTTAGCCGATGATACGGAATGTAAGGCAGCAAAACACAGGAGCCGGGCAAACCCAACATTTGACCAAAGACATGATTCGGAGCTCCCTGAGGTATTCGGTCTTTATGATAACGGGCAGAACAATGCCCTAAGCCCCTAGTGTCCAGGTACGCGCGAGAACTTCTGGCTTAGCCGATACCAAAACGCCAGCCTCCTCCTTGGTTATGGTAAGAAACCAGGGGATTTGTATCAACAAGAGACAGTAAGAAAGGTTTCCGCAGGGTCTTAATCTGAAAAGAATCCTTGCAACGGGTCCCTACTTCACGTCTGTGCCTGTGTCTCCGTTGTGCTGTATCCTGGACGGGTGTAGCACGCTGTTCATCTGTAAAAGAGTAGAACTTAGTTTGGAAAGGTATCGTGCAAAAAATGTATTTAAAATAGAGTATGAATAAATGAATAAAGTTGAGCTTTTATTGGCTCTCATTGTTCATGCGCACAACCCCTTGTGAAGGGGTATGCGGCTAGGAAGCCCCTTGTTTATTTATGCCGGACTCGCCTAGCCGTGTCCGGGTTCTTGAGCGACCTTTTAAGGAGATGATGCCGCGTGGACCGGGCATTTTAAGTGTAAGAGACGCATAATGCAGTATTGCGTTAAAGCGGACGAAAGCTTCGCGTCCCAATAGTGCCTGGTGGCTACTTTTAAATGGGGCGATATGCAAGATTAGCTTTTCACGACGGAAGTTGTCGGATGAACCGAACACAACTTCTAGTAGTAAGGAGCCCGTGCAATTGCCGTAAGGGCCGGGCATCACCCCTTTGAATGAAGTGCTGCTATGGCGAATTTTGGTAGGGTCTATCCCCATTCTGTGGAATGTGTCTGGATACAGCAGGTTTAAATCGCTGCCGCCATCCATTAGGACATGTGTAAGTTGTAGTCCGTCGATTATAGGATCCAATATCAAAGCAGTCCATCCTGCGTTTCAAATACTTCTGGAGTAATTCGAATGGTCGAAAGTAATTGGTTTTGACATCCAATCTCGGGATTCCGCTGGGGTGGACCGTGCGGCATGTGCTTTGGTGGATGCCACCCTATTTTTCCTTGTTATCACTTGAAGTGAATTCGCTATTTTGACTTCTTGTGGGAAGTTCTTTTGTTTTCCGACGCTCTGCATGTGGGGTTCATCATCGTCCTCGCTTGGTGTGCCGGCCCCCTTATGTTCGGCGTTAAGTCGGCCGGACTGCTTGAAGACCCAACAATCTCTGTGGGTGTGGTTTGCAGGCTTCCCCGGGGTACTATGAATTTGGCATATCCTATCCAAGATTTTGTTTAGGTTGGATAGCTCGTCACTGTTGTCCTTAAGAGATAGTGTTTTGTTGTTCGGCCGAGAGCTTTTGAATCCGGCGTTAACCGCCGTGTTCTTTGGGCCATTTTCTTTATTCCGGCGCTGATATTTTCTGCGTCGTGTTTTCCATTTCCATCTCTGACCTCGGATGTACTCGGGTCGCTGGTGCTGCATCTTGCTAGCTAGCTATCTTCTCCCGCGCAAAAGCGGGTCATGAGGCTCGTTAGCACGGCCATTGTTCTTGGTTTTTCCTGGCCGAGGTGTCTGGCCATCCAATCGTCTCGGACGTTATGTTTAAAAGCTGCTAAGGCTTCAGCGTCCGGACAGTCGACTATTTGGTTCTTTTTGGTGAGGAACCTGTTCCAGAATTTGCGTGCTGACTCTCCGGGCTGTTGAGTTATGTGACTTAAATCGTCTGCATCCGGAGGGCAGACATAAGTCCCTTGAAAATTTGCTCGAAACGCATCCTCGAGCTCTTCCCAACTTCCAATGGTATTCTCTGGGAGGCTTTTGAGCCAATGCCGAGCTGGCCCTTTGAGCTTGAGGGGTAGGTATTTTATGGCATGGAGATCATCTCCTCTAGCCATATGTATGTGTAGGATGTAATCCTCAATCCAGACTCCAGGGTCTGTTGTTCTGTCATATCCCTCTATGTTTACGGGTTTGAATCCCGCTGGAAATTCATGATCCAGTACCTCATCGGTGAAACATAGTGTGTGTGCGGCGCCCCTGTATTTAGGTGTGCCGTTATCTTCGAACACTCGGCGTGTTGTGTTGCTTCCTGGAGCCCTCTTTTTTGGCCCATAAATGGACCTGACCGGGCCATCCTTTTTGTGAGGATTTTTATGTGTATCATGTGCCGGTTTGTGTGCGGTGCCGCTTGCCGCTCTTAGCCTGTCATCTGGTCGTCTATCCGGCCAGGTGGCCTCTTTGCTTTTTGATTGTGGGGGCTCTACGGCCTCCTAATTGAATTCGGGCAACAGCTTGCGCTTCGGGTAGCTCTTTGCTTGGTGACTATCGCCGTATTTATCTGCGGTCTTGAGTACTTTGTTCCATCTCATTCTGAGTACGTCTTCCGCTGTTTTGAGCTTCCGCTTCTGCTTCTTCAAACTTCTTGCAGTGGCGACGAGCCTTTTGTGAAGGTTCTTACGCTCCAGTGATGTGTCCGGCGTGAGATCGTCTGTACTGTTGTTTTCGCCGGGGATGGGTTGCTCGTCCAATTCATCCTGTTCGGATGGTTGCTTGGTTGCACGTTCGTCAGCCACTGGTTCACCCTGCTCTACGGCCGGGTCATTATGGGTGTTGTTGTTGTCGAGGCGGGACTTCGGGCGGCGCTTGCATCGCCGTTTTGGTTGTTTTTCGGGGGAATTATCCTTCGCCGTGTCCCGCTGTTCCTCGTTATCGCTTCCTTTTGGTGTATCCACCATGTATACATCATGAGTTGAGGTGGCTTTCCAGTGCCCAGTAGGCGCTGGTTCTTGATCGTGTCCGGCATCGTCGTCCATACCGTCAATATCTTTGGACTCGTAGTCTAGCATGTCGGTTAAATCGTCGACAGTGGCTACAAGGTGGGTGGTGGGTGGGCCTTGAATTTCTTCGTCGTCCGCACCCCGACCGTCCTGACTGTAGCCCATCCAGGGCTCTCCTGATAATGAGAGATACTTTAGCAAATTCAGGATGTCGCCAAGAGGTCAGTGTTGAAAGATGTCCGCAGCGGTGAACTCCATGATCGGCGCCCAACCGGATTCGATTGGTAGGGGCGCGAGGGGTTCGGAGTCCGGCGAGGAGTCCGGCACCTCGGAGTCACGAGCTTCATAAGGGACAAGATCAATATTCGGCTCCATCACTGTAGAGGTTGCAGCCCCCGAGGCGGTGTCTAGCCACCCATCCTCGATCTGCACGGTCAGCTCTGAATTAGGGGTCGGAGCAGACTCATGTGTGGCCTCCAAGACACTATCCGGCAGCAGAGCTAAATCGTGCCCATCGTGACAGTGCAGCGTGCTCGGCTATGGCTCGAATCCATCGAAGATCAAGTCTCCGCGGATGTCAGCCGTGAAGTATAGACTTCCGAATCTGACCTGACGGCCAGGGGCGTAGCCTTCAATCTGCTCTAGATGGCCAAGCTAATTGGCCCGCAGTGCAAAGCCGCCGAATACGAAGATCTATCCGGGGAGAAAAGTCTCACCCTGGACCGCGTCGTTATTGACGATCGAAGGAGCCATCAAGCCTATCAGGGACGACACAGAGGAACTCTCAATGAAAGCACCAATGTCGGTGTCAAAACCGGCGGATCTCGGGTAGGGGGTCCCGAACTGTGCGTCTAGCCGGATGGTAACAGGAGACAAGGGACACGATGTTTTTACCCAGGTTCGGGCCCTCTCGATGGAGGTAAAAGCCTACTCCTGCTTGATTGATATTGATGATATGGGTAGTACAAGAGTGGATCTACCACGAGATCAAGGAGGCTAAACCCTAGAAGCTAGCCTATGGTATGATTGTTGTTCGTCCTATGGACTAAAACCCTTAGGTTTATATAGACACGGAGAGGGCTAGGGTTACACAGAGTCGGTTACAATGGTAGGAGATCTAGATATCCGTATTGCCAAGCTTGCCTTCCATGCCAAGGAAAGTCCCATCCGGACACGGGACGAAGTCTTCAATATTGTATCTTCATAGTCTTGGAGTCCGGCCGATGATGATAGTTCGGCTATTCGGACACCCCCTAGTCCAGGACTCCCTCACCGAGCACTATGCGACCGAGTCCCGGAAGCTCGCCCTGAAGCCCTCTTCATGGTCTTGAGCAATATCACCTGCCGCCATCCAGACCTCAACCTTGATGATGGATTCAAGAAGCCGCCAGCGGGTGCCAACATTGCGGCTGCCAAGGAGAAAGCTACTCTATAGGTCGATAGGGTTCTCCACGTTTGAACTGCCCCATCTGGTCATCAGGCCAAGTATCGGGCCATTACTGCTTCTGCGTTGCCCTGTAATGAAACATGACATACATTTTGCGTTTAGTCATTCTATTTCTAGTGTTTGCGTGAAACTGATATCCCTAGCTGGATTTTAAATACGTGTTTATCCCTTTGAGCCCTATCGGTTCGCGTTCGTATGATCAATCCCTATGTATGCTCTGGATGCCTGCCGGTATCATATTGCCACGATTATCGTAAGGGTTCAGCCCTTAACAGTCATCTTGGTGTGGATGCGTCCCAGCAGGTTTTTCCCACGTAGTTCTCGATGCAGCCTCTCGACCCGCGAGCATGGCTCAGGGAAGGACGACGGTGCGACCAAAGAAACTAGCCAAGGTTCCATCACACAAGGGTTTTCACGATACGAACGCTCACTAGAGCTAAGGGATAAATGACTGCAAAAGTCTGAAATGTATCAACAAGAAGTGATAACATAAACTTAGGTTTCGTCTTGAGCTTCTTTCTCCTCTGTCGGGCTGCGCGCGTCTGGTGCGCCCGCGACACCTGGAGGAGCAGAAGACAATCAGATGGATTCTTTGTTCCCGGCAGGGACCGATATGCATTTCTTGCGGCTGGCGGATTTCATGACTGCTGTTGCATGGGTCATGCCGATGCAGGCAGTCTCGCCGAACTATGCTTCCCAGGGCATCTATCAACGGACTCATACCGGTGCTTTGCTCAGGATTTCCCAAAATAGGGGGAATACTGAATCGAGCATCGCGCGGTAGTTGTCGACGTCAACGATGCCGGGGACAAAGCAGTTCCCCTACTGACGAAGGGAACGGACGGGAAGGAGGGAGCTCGCGCCCGCACATCTTGTGCCCTTTCTCTGAACGGCACCCGAATGGCAGGTACGCCATATAGGCCGCCAAGTCGGGCATATTGCCACCAGCAGCGATCTTCGATGTAGCCGTGGCTACGGCTAGGCGTGGAGGCCAACAACATGGTGTGGGGATGGCCTCGCATCATTCATGCGTCTTCAGGGGCGCCGGGAATGCTAGAGGCTCCAAGCAGGCCACCATGGGTAAAAGTGTGTATCACACGCCTTCTGTTTTGCGCAAGCGATCCCCCTACCTGGCGCGCCAAAGATGTGGCCGGAAACCACGACCACCTATGGGCCCAGGAGGCCCCTTGTTGGTTCGGCAAGGGGACATCGTGTTGCACAAAAGCAGACGAGCGTGGGTCAGCACGACAAAGATCATGTGGGCAGTTTTACCCAGGTTCGGGCCACCGCGAGGCGTAAAACTATACTCCTGCTTTGGTGGATTGATGGTGCAAATGTGGTGGTGTAGTGTAGTACACTTGCCAGGCAAGGGTTGCCTCCTAGCAGCAGCGACTACGTGCATATGGGGGTGTGAGTTATCCAACCTTCTAACCCTATCTACGGTTGCCATGGGTCTCCTTTTATAGATCAATGGGTTACCACAATGGCAATGTAGTCATTATGCACTGATAAGATAGCAAACAGTGCTATCATACCTAACTCTGCGGGCTGACAGGGTGCATTAAATGCACTGCTCAATGTCACATCATTGCTTGCCCGACAAGGCTTACCTAGCTATCTTTTCAGCTCCGCCTGCTCGCTTGACACATCGCGGGATGGGTATCATCTGTGGGTTTTTCTTGTAGGGAGAGGCTGCCATGTGGCGAATGGCTGCCACTTAGTCGCTCTACAGCTTGACAACGTACTGTTCAACGACGTGGGTCGTGGTGGAGTCGTTGGTGAGGTGGTTTTATCTCCATGAGTCCCGACAGGCCTGCCGGGACGCCTTGGTTGTCCGCTTCTGGGGGTGGCCTCACCCCTTGCTGAGCTTGCCTGCCCGGCAAAGGAGGCCCTTCTCTTGATGATATCTTGCTTCTTTGGCTTGATCTTGGTCTCTCAGATGTGCATGTTGGTCCTTTGAATCTCTTGGTTTCTTGAACATCTTGGCTCGGCCTTGGCTTGTCCATGCACGAGTCAGGGGAAAACATATACCCCTGTCTGTTTTCCCCGACACAAGGAGAAATAATTATCACGTTTCACGAGAGAGAGCCGCCACCACCTCTTGTTCTTCATTGGGAGGCTTGATCTGGAGTCATTTTGGGGCTCTGGAGAGGGGGATCTTCAATTTTTGTCATCACCAACCCTTCTCCATCGCCAATTCCATGATGCTCCCCACTGGGAGTGGGTAATTCCTTTGTAGGCTCGCTGTTCGGTGTGGAGTTGGATGATATCCATCATGTAATCGAGCTAGTTTTGTTAGGGCTTGATCCCTAGTATCCACTATGTTCTAAGATTGATGTTGATATTACTTTGCCATGCTTAATGCTTGTCTCTTTGGGTCCGGGTGCCGTGATTTCAGATCTGAACCGTTTATGTTATCACCATAATATCTAGGTTCTAGATCCGATCTTGCAAGTTATATTCACCTATTAGATATTATGATCCGTAAGCACCGGAGTGATAGTAGTCGGGATACTTTCCGGTGCTGACCGTAGTTTGAGAAGATCATGTATTCACTATGTGTTAATGCTTTGTTCTGGTTCTGTATTAAAAGGAGGCCTTAATATCCCTTAGTTTCCAATATGACCCCTCTGCCACGGGAGGATAGGACAAAAGATGTCATGCAAGTTCTTTCCATAAGCATGTATGACTATGGAATACATGCCTACATTATATTTATGAACTGAAGCTAGTGCCATATCACCCTAGGTTATGACTGTTATATGATGAATATCATCTAACGAATCCACCAATCCAATGCCTACGAATTTCTCTTATATTGTTTTTGCTAAGTTACTACTGCTATCGTTACTGTTACACTTGCTACAAAATCATTGCTATCACTGTTATTGTTACTATTGATGTTGCTACTACTATCAAAACTATCATAGTACTTTGGTACTGATCACGTTGCTGTAGATAATTAATCTCAAGGTGTGGTTGAATAGACAATGTCGTGGTTCTAAGACTGACAGTAGAATGGGGGGTAGGTATGGAGAGGCAAGATCCTAGCTATGGAGCAGTTGTACAGACAAGGGATTTACGAGTTCAGGCCCTTCTCGGAGGAAGTAACAGCCCTACGTCTCGGAGCCCGGAGGCGGTCGACTGGATTATGTGTGTATAAGTTACAGGGGTGCGAACCCTTTACACTGAGGAGGGGGGTGGCTTCTATAGCGTCTGCCAGACCCCTCCAGCCCTCAGTTATGCAGGGTTTAAAGTATATAAAGGATTGGCGTTACTGGTAACGCCCTACATAAAGTGCCATCATGGCCATAAAGACTACTTAATTACAGACCGTTTGGATACAGAGTGGCTCTTAATCTCCTGGTGGTTGAGTGAGTCTTCATGGTCGAGTGCCTTCGAGTCCGTCGAGTGGAATCCCTCTTGGTCGACTGGAAGGTAGCTTCTTCTGAAGTTGTCCTTGGGGAGGGTACTTTGGACAGGCCCGTGACCCTACCCTAGGTACATGACTTCATCATTAGCCCCCGAATGGATCGAGGTTTGAATGGGGAAGGAGTTGATAATCTTCCGACTTGTTTTTGTGCTCTGAGTATGTCTCATCTTGGATCAATGACCTTTTTTAGTGATGGCAGCGACTTTTTTTCCAGTCGCCTTGATCCATTCCTTTCTTCTGTCGAGTGAACTTTTGAACTTGGTGAACTTCCGAGCGACGGATCGTAGGAAATCTACCGTCTTACAGGTTGATCTGCTGTTAGCGGATTTTGTGGGATCTGAATTTTGGGGAAGCGCGTGAAGCAGGGTGGACTGCGGTACTCGGATGGGATAAGGCATAGACGCCTCGATTTCCGTGCCGCCTTTTTTGCCACGTATCACGCGTGCGCGACTGTTTCGGGATGTGACAGGACCGCCCGGGCCTACTTGTCAGCCACTCGGAAGCGTCCCTATATAAGGTGCCGGGCGAGGGTTTTTGAACATTGTCTCCTCATTCACCTCTCTGCCCTCTTCACCTCCGGCTGCTGCGCCTGCTTTCCCCTCCGCCCATCCACTCCTCGCGCGCTTCGCCGGCGACAATGGTGAAGGAGAAGACGGCGGCCTTGGAGCGCGCGAAGAAGGCGACGACGACGGCGAAAGGGAAGGGGAGAGCGACCAGTCGGGGCGGATCTTCGTTGAGGTCCCGCCTGCCGCAAGGTTGGGTCCAAGGGGATTGGATCCGCTCGACCATCACCGAGGCGGATCTCAACGACCTGGCCAATGAGGGACTGATCTCTCATGGGTCATCAAGGCTTCCGGGGACCGAGTGGCATCCGCAGCCATAGGAGGGTGAGTGTGTTCTCCTGGCCACTCATGTAGATCGTGGATTCTCTCTGCCACCGAGTCTTTTCTTCCGAGGGTTTCTGAACTTCTTTGGGGCGCAACTCCACCATTCCACCCCCAATTCCATCGCCTACCTTGCTGCTTTCGTGTCCATGTGCGAGAACTTCCTGGGTTGCCGACCGCACTGGGGTCTCTTTAAGCACATATTCACCTGTCGCTCATAGACGGTGAAAAAGGCGAATCCAGATGATGAGAGGACTAAGGTTATCCAGATGTGCGAGGGCCTTGGGATCCAGATGAGGAGTAAGAGTACTTTCCCGGCCATGACCCTTCCTGAGTCGGTTAGAGGATGGCAGTCGACCTGGTTCTACTGCCAAGACGAGTCGACGCCGGGGCAGTCGACTGGTCTACCTCCATTCTCCATGGACCGAGTGAAGAAACCCTCTTCTCTGAAGGTGCTCCCTGAGGAGAAAGCTCAGTTAAAAATGTTGATGGAGCGCGTGGTCCAGCTCGTTCGGGACGGAGTGACGGGTATGGACCTTCTGGAGGTCTTCCTTTGACGGCGTATTCAACCACTTCAATACCGAGGCCACCCGATGTGGCTGTACTGCGGCACCGAAGATACCACTTGGGTCCATCTAGAGGCGGTCAGTGACGCCACATTAGAGAGGTGGATGGCTGCCATCATAGGGAATAAAGATAACCCTCGAGGGGCTAGGAGGATCCCACCACTCGACCATACTTACACATCGGACAAGGTATGACCACTTATCCCTGGTTGTGATTTCGCTTCATTCATTCTGTTTCACTGCGAATTAGTCAATTGACCTTTGTCTTGTTTTGTTGTCTTGTTAGGCCACCACTGAGTTGTACTCGATGCCCAATGGAGCGCAAGCGTCGACTAAGGAGGAGGAAGGAAGTGGGGGCGAAAGCCCGAAGGAGTGGGACTCGGATGCGGATGACGATGATGAGGATGATGACTCTGGTGAGGAGGAAGAGGAGGAGGAGGAGGAGGAAGTTGCACCTCCTCGCTTGGAAAGACGCTCGAAGCTTGTCCATGATCCCGCGGCCGAGCGTGGTAAGGGGGTCGCGACCGTCGCTCAGTCGACTAAGCGTCCTCAGACGACTTCTCCGGCGCCGACTGAGAAAGCTCCAAAGCAATCTCGAGTGGCGCCGTCGAAGCCGGCGAAGGTCTTGCCGAAGATGAAGATGGTGATCCCCACTATCTCAGGGTAATGGTGTAACTTGAGTTTTCCCGTTTCACATGAACTTATTCTTGGTCGACTCATGAACTAATCAACTGACTTCTGGAACTGTAGTGCTCCTACTTCTGATACCTCGGCCAGGGCTGAAGATCACGAGATGGAAGATGCTATCACTTCAAAATCTGGTATGACTCTTGTAGTTGCGTCTTCAGTCGATTGGCTCCTTGTCTCTAATTCTGATTCTTTTCCACAGCTTCATCTAACATCGTTATTGACCTTCCCGACGACGACGACGAGGAACCACTGAGGCAGAGGAGGGACAGGAAAGCGTCTGCTGGCAAGGTGACTCAGGACGTGCCAGCACCCGAGAAGTTGGTCGTGGAGGGAGACAATGTCACTCAGCCTACCATATCCTTTGCGGTGCCGTTGACGAGTGCTCGCCCTTCATCGTCGAGTGCTGCTCAACCTTCACTTTTCTCGACCCACCACGTCCTAGAAGACCAAGCCAGTGCTACTAAAGAAGCAATACGCCAGGCAGGGGTCATGATGGAGCAAGTGAAGGCAATCTGAGAAGCCAGCCAGGCAGCTTATGACGCCAGTTCAGCTCTTCAGAGTAATGTTCAGGTCAGTCGGTCACCGCCTGTTCTGTTAGGATATGATATCTGAAAACCTTTCTTTCTGAAAATCCTAGTGTCTGTCATACACCCACTGGGTGCGTCGATTGAAATTCCGGATTAGTGGGGGCACGCTGAGTGCACCCACTGGGTGTAGTCCCCAAGGCTATGGTGGACTGCTGGCAGTCGACCATAGTCTTTATGTCTTAAGCTTTTTCCTTACTCGATTAGGTCGAATGGATTCATAGACTGGTGGGGGCACGCTGAGTGTACCCACTGGGTGTAGTCCTCGAGACTGTGGTTGACTGCTGGCAGTCGACTACAGTCCGAAGAACAACTCCCGTTTTTTTTGTTGTTGGTCGACTGTAACTGATAAAACTAGTGGGGGCACGCTGAGTGCACCCACTGGGTGTAGTCCCCGAGACTATGGTCAAATGTTTATATTCGGCCGTAGTCTTAGAAACGCTATGATTTTTCCTTAGTCACACGGAAGTGAATTGTCTTTGACATCTGTCGATTGGTTCTTCGCAGAAATCTTGCGAACTTGCGGCTCGTTACACTGAGTTGGAGAACAAGCACATCCAGCTCGAGCTTGATCTAAAACTGGTCCAGGAGAACTTAACGATGGCGAAGGAGGAAGCAAAAGGTATGTTTCGTGAGACCCTCGACGACTGCCTTTGCCTCTCGTCCGTTTCAGAGTCTGATCTCACTGTAACTTTGCAGACAAGCTGAGGGATGCCCTGAAGAAGAAATACCTTGACTTGGCTGAGATGCAGAAAACGGCTTTAGAGAAGACCAAGCTTGTGGATGAGAAGCTGGCTTCAGTCACCAAGCTTGAAGAGGAAAATACCAATCTGAAAGCTGCTCTCGATGCGGCCAACAAGGAGATCAGTCGACTGAAGAGTGACAAGATTGCCCTGACTGACAAGGCCAGTGAGTTGGTGGGAAAGAAGAACGATCTGGAGGCTTATCTGGGAGGACTAGCCAAGAAGTTATTCCTCATGCTTGAAGGTAATCTTGTGTATCAAATAAATATTTTGGCTATGATTTCTCCATCAAACTGTTGTCTTGACTCTGGGGTTGTGTTTGCAGAGTTCTGCCAGAACTTTGAAGAGGAGACTGGTCCATTGGAAATAAACCTGGATCCCATCAACTCTCCTGTGAAAGATGAAGTCGCCATGAATGTGCTCCGTCTTGAATCTCGCGTTGCTGCTGTTGTCGACTATCTCGCAAGGCTGAAGGTCGCAACTTCCCGCATCGACACAACACTCTGGCCAAGAGAGACGCTTCAGACCGACCTTGAGTCTCTGATGACTCGACTGAACGAGGTTCCAAGTCGAGTGCAAGAATGGAAGAAGTCTGCTGCCAGGTGCGGCGCGGCTGTTGCTCTGTCTCTAGCCCGTGTTCACTGCAAGGAGGCTCGAGAGGACAAGCTGGCAGCCCTTAGGGTGGCTAATACTAAGAAGCACGATTTCCGATCTTTCATGGAGACCTTCATCACTGCTGCCACTCGTATTGTAGATGGGATCGACCTGGATGAGTTCGTTGCGCCTTCCAGCCCTCTGCAGGAGGGGTAAAAAACTTCTGAGCTTGATACTTTAAATTTGCCTCGGTATGCCGAGGGATTTTTGTAACCGATAAACCTTAACGGGCTTAGCGCCCGAGCACTTTCGGTTCTGTTAGATGTTATCCGAACTTGGATTCGACGTTGAATATGTTTGCATTTGGTTTGAGGTGTCTTTTGCAGGCTAAGGCGAAGCGCTTATTGCAATCGACTTATTCCCCAACACACATAGGCGAGCACTGGGCTGCAGCTAAGCCTCTGAGTGGGAGGTCTGCTCCTCACACGGTAGGATTTTCAAAAACTTAGGCGAGCACTGGGCTGCAGCTAAGCCCCCGAGCGGGAGGTCTGCTCTCCACTCGGTAGGATTTTCAAAAACTTAGGCGGGCACTGGGATGCAGCTAAGCCCCCGAGTGGGAGGTCTGCTCCTCACTCGGTAGGATTTTCAAAAACTTAGGTGAGCACTGGGCTGCAGCTAAGCCCCCGAGTGGGAGGTCTTCTCTCCACTCGGTAGGATTTTCAAAAACTTAGTCGAGCGCTGGGCTGCAGCTAAGCCTCCGAGTGGGAGGTCTGCTCTCCACTCGATAGGATTTTTGTGGTGTGCCTCTGGAGTAGAGGGCATCAGTCGACCTGTGCCTCGTCCTCCTTGCGGAGAGCACATTGTACTTGTGGCGTAGCTCGAAGAGGAGGGTGGCAGTCGACCTGCACCTCGCCTACCTTGCAGAGCGCACATTGTACTTGTGGCGTAGCTCGGAAGAGGAGGGTAGCAGTCGACCTGTACCTCCTCTTCCTTGCAGAGCGCATGTTATACTTGTACTTAGGTGAGTACTTGGACTGCAGCTAAGCCCCCCGACTGGGAGGCTGGCTCACCACTCGGTAGGATTTTATTGAAACTTAGGCGAGTACTTGGACTGCAGCTAAGCCCCTGAGTGGGAGGCTAGCTCTCCACTCAGTAGGATTTTATTGAAACTTAGGCGAGTACTTGGACTGCAGCTAAGCCGCCGAGCGGGAGGCTGGCTCACCACTCGGTAGGATTTTATTGAAACTTAGGCGAGTACTTGGACTGCAGCTAAGCCCCCGAGTGGGAGGCTGGCTCACCACTCGGTTAGATTTTATAGTACTTAGGCGAAAACAGATTCGCAACTAAGCCTCGGAGTGGGAGGCTGGCTCACCACTCGGCAAGGATATTTTTTACAAACTTAGGCGAAACAGATTCGCAGCTAAGCCACCACTGAGGGGAAATTTTATTGAACAAATAAAAGTGACAACAATCATTGGGAAAATTATGACACTATTATCTTGTGAAAAATGAACTACAGAAGTGCTTTTATTACATTTCTGAGCGGATACTTAAGTGTAAAAGGGGCGGAGCAGCTCCGCGTTCCAAGCTCGGGGCTCGTCGATGTTGTGCTTGATGTTGTAAAGACGGTACGCTCTGTTGTGGAGAACCTTGGTGACGATGAAGGGATCTTCCCAAGAAGGAGCAAGCTTGTGTGGTTTCTGCTGATCCACTCGGAGAACCAAATCTCCTTCCTGGAAGGCTCGACTCTTCACGTTTTTGGCGTGGAAGCGACGCAAGTCTTGCTGGTAAATGGTCGATCGGATCAGAGCCATCTCCCTTTCTTCCTTTAGAAGGTCGACTGCATCCTGCCGTGCTTGTTCTACTTCAGCTTCGGTGTAGAGCTCGACTCGAGGAGCATTGTGAAGTAGGTCACTCGGCAAGACCGCTTCAGCTCCGTAGACCAAGAAGAACGGAGTTCTCCCAGTCGACCGGTTAGGCGTGGTCCTTAACCCCCAAAGCACCGAGGGAAGTTTGTCGACCCATGCTCCAGCCGCATGCTTGAGATCACGCATCAGTCGGGGTTTCAACCCTTTGAGAATCAAGCCATTGGCCCGCTCTGCTTGTCCATTTGACTGAGGATGGGCGACTGAAGCATAGTCGACTCATGTGCCCTGAGATGTGCAGAACGCCCTGAATTCCTCAGAATCGAAGTTTGACCCGTTGTCAGTGATGATGCTGTGCGGGACTCCATATCTCAATATCAATTCTCTGATGAAGCTGACAGCAGTACCGGCATCAAGGTTCTTGATGGATTTAGCCTCGATCCACTTGGTGAACTAGTTGACTGCTACCAGCACATGTGTGAAACCGCTTCTGCCTGTTCTCAAGGGTCCAACCATATCCAACCCCCATACTGTGAAGGGCCAGATGAGTGGTATGGTCTTTAAAGCTGATGCGGGCTTGTGTGACATATTGGAGTAAAATTGACATCCCTCACACTTGTCGACTATCTCCTTTGCCATTTCATTCACTCTTGGCCAGTAAAATCCGGCTCGGTATGCTTTGTCCACGATGGTCCGGGAGGACGCATGATGGCCACAGGTCCCCGAGTGGATGTCGTCAAGGATCATTCGACCTTCCTCTGGCGTTATGCATTTCTGACCAACTCCAGTCGCGCTTTCTCTGTACAGCTGTCCCCTTATCATAGTAAAGGCCTTAGATTGGCGGACGATCTATCGAGCCTCTTCTTCCTCCTCCGGGAGCTCTTTTCCTCAAGATATACGCGATATATGATACTATCCAATCGGGAGTGATCACTAAAGCTTCCATGATCAGGTCGACCACTGCTGGAACTTCCACCTCAGTCGGATCTATGATACTCTTGGGCTGCGGAGCTTCTTTAGTAAAAGGATCTTCTTTGACTGATGGAGTATGGATATGTTACAAGAACACATCACTAGGGATGGCTTCTCTCTTGGAACCTATCTTCGCCAAATCATCAGCCGCTTGATTCTTCAGTCGGGTTATATGGTGGAGCTCTAACCCTTCGAATTTCTTTTCAAGCTTCCTCACTGCATTGCAGTATCCAGTCATGGCTGGGCTTCTAACGTCCCACTCCTTCATCACCTGATTGACCACCAAATCTGAGTCGCCATAAACCATAAGGCGACAGACGCCGAGTGAAATGGCCATGTGCAACCCATATAAAAGTGCTTCATATTCTGCTTCATTATTGGAGGAATCAAAGTGGATCTGGAGCACATATCTGAGCTTATCTCCTCGGGGGGAAACCAAAACTACCCCAGCACCGGAACCATTTAACATCTTAGAGCCATCAAAGAACATGGCCCAGTGCTCCGAGTGAACTTGAGTCGGCTGCTGCTGTTTAATCCACTCGGCAAGGAAATATGCTATCGCTTGGGACTTAATGGCTTTCTTTGCCTCAAACTTGATATCAAGAGGAAGGAGTTCAATCGCCCATTTTGCCACTCGACCAGTTGCATCTCTGTTGTGCAGAATCTCTGAAAGTGGGGCGTCGCTGACGACTGTAATAGAATGATCAGAGAAATAATGAGCAACCTTCTTCGTGGTCATGTAGATCCCATACACAAGCTTCTGATAATGAGGATATCTTTGCTTCGATGGAGTCAAAACTTCAGAAAGATAATACACTGGGCGCTGAACTTTGAAGGTTTTCCCTTCTTCTTCCCGCTCGACTATAAGCACTGTACTAACGACTTGTCCTGTGGCTGCAATGTAAAGCAACAGAGGCTCTTTGCTGATTGGAGCAGCAAGCACCGGCTGGGTGGAGAGCAGAGCTTTTAGCTTGGCAAATGCTGCATCAGCTTCTGGAGTCCACTCGAACTTGTCTGCCTTATTCATCAGTCGGTAAAGAGGCAATGCCTTTTCACCGAGGTGAGAGATGAATCGACTTAACGCGGCCAAGCATCCAGTGAGCTTCTGGACATCATGCACACACACAGGGCGTTTCATTCGGAGTATGGTGCCAACTTTTTCTGGGTTAGCGTCGATTCCTCGTTCTGAAACGAGAAAACCGAGTAACTTTCCACCAGGAACACTGAATGTGCACTTTGATGGATTAAGCTTGATATCATACCTCCGGAGATTGGCAAATGTTTCAGCGAGGTCAGTCAACAGGTCGGAACCCTTTCATGACTTGACTATGATATCATCCATGTACGCTTCCACATTCCGACTGATTTGAGTGAGTAAACACTTTTGAATCATCCTCATGAACGTGGCTCCGGCATTCTTGAGACCGAACGGCATGGTGACATAGCAGACGCACCCGGATGGAGTGATGAAAGCTGTTTTGATCTCATCGGGTCCATACAGACGGATCTGATGGTACCCGGAATAGGCGTCTAGAAAAGACAATCTCTCACATCCCACAGTCGAGTCGACAATTTGGTCGATGTGAGGGAGAGGAAAATGATCTTTCGGGCAGGCCCGATTGATATGTTTGAAATCAATGCACATGCGAAGTGACTTGTCCTTCTTGGGGACCATGACGACATTGGCGAGCCACTTGGAGTGGTATATCTCTCGGATAAACTCTGCTGCTAGGAGCCGAGCCACTTCCTTGCCAATGGCTTTTCTCTTCTGGACGGCGGACCGTCGAAGATGTTCTTTGACAGAGTTTGCTTTTGAGTCGACTCTAAGGCGATGCTCAGCCAGCCCCCTGGGTACACCCGGCATGTCAGTAGGCTTCCATGCAAAGATGTCCCAGTTCTCACGGAGGAACTGGATGAGCGCTTCTTCCTATTTAGAGTCGAGTGTTGTGGAAATATGAGTCGGAGATGTGCTGGGGTCGGTCGGGTGAATGTGAACAGGCTTCGTCTCACCGGCCGATTGAAATGCTGATTCTGTGGCAGGCTTCTTGGCCCGCAACAAATCACTCGGATCTGCATTTTTCTTGTATTCTTCTAGCTCTACCAGTGTTATCTAGGAATCGGCAATCTTCGAGCCTTTCTGAAAACACTCTTCTGCCTTCTTCCGATTGCTAGTGATAGTGATCACGCCTTTGGGGCCGGGCATCTTCAGTTTGAGGTACACGTAACATGGTCGAGCCATGAACCGTGCATAAGTTGGTCTCCCCAAAATAGCGTGGTAAGCACTCTGAAAATCCACGACTTCAAACGTCAGCCTCCCTTTGCGGAAATGCTTCGAGTCGCCAAACACCACGTCTAGAGCTATTTGGCAGAGTGACTCAGCCTTCTTTCCAGGTATAACTCCATGAAAACTCATGTTGCTGGCGCTGAGTCTGGACATCGGAATGCCCATTCCTTTTAGCGTCTCCGCATACAATATGTTCAGTCCACTACCACCATCCATCAGCACCTTCGTCAGTCGAGTGCCTTCGACAACCGGGTCGACCACCAAAGCTTGCCTCCCGGGGGTGGCAATATGAGTCGGATGATCGGACTGGTCGAATGGAATGGGAGTTTGAGACCATCTCAGATAGCTTGGTGTCACCGGAGCGACCATATTTACCTCACGGTTGATAACCTTCAATCGACTTTTACTCTCCACATCAGCAAAAATCATCAGGGTGGAATTGACATGAGGATATCCTCCATCACTGTCCTCCTTGTCCTCAGCCTTGTCCGACTCCTTTTCTTTGTCCTTTAACTGTTTCCCTTGAAACTGCTGGATTAAGAGCCGACACTGGTGAGTGGTATGTTTCGGGTAGATGAAGTTACCCTCTTCGTCTTTCTTCGTGTGGATGTGACACGGCAGATCCATCATGTCATTTACTTCCTTATCTTTCACCTTCTTGGGGTTCCAGGATCCTTTGGGCTTCCATTTGAATTTGCCCTGAGTCACGGCCAGAGCCTCTCCAGGAGCCGCCGGCTCGGCTTTCCGCTTCTGCTTCCGACTGGAATTTCCTTTTTCCGACTGACTCGGCTTGTACTTGCCACTCCGGAGTCGGTCCTCTTCTTCACCATTGGCGTACTTGGTGGCGATTTCCATCATCCGACTCAGGGTCATATCTCCGGTCCGACCAAACTTCAAACTTAACTCTCTGTTCTTAACACCATCCTTGAAGGCGCAGACTACCTGATGATGAGACACGTTCTCCACCGTATGATGCAAAGTGATCCATCTCTCTATGTAATCTCTCAGGGTTTCATTCGACTTTTGCACGCAGACTTGCAACTCTGTCAATCCAGCTGGTCGCTTGCAAGTTCCCTCAAATGTCCTGAAGAACACTCGGGAAAGATCTTCCCAAGTGTAAATGCTGCTAGGAGCTAACAGATTCAACCACGCCCTAGCCGAACCTTCCAACATGAGCGGTAAGTGTTTCATGGCCACCTCATCATTACCGCCGCGAATCTGAACCACCACTCGGTAGTCTTCAAGCCAGGTTTCAGGCTTGGACTCATCGGTGAACTTACTTACCCCAGTCGCCAACCTGAAGTTGGGGGGTATCACTGCGGCTCTGATGGCTCTGCTAAAACATTCTGGACCTAAAACATGAACACGACTGCTAGTGGGTGCATCTCTGTCATGGCCACCTCGATGAGCCCTGTTCCGATCGACCAAACCTTGCACGATGATCGATCTCGCGTCAAAGCCTGGTTCCCTGGGGTCGACCGGAACTCGTCGCCCAGCACTGCGCTGGTGCCTATCATCTTGCTGCCGATGAGCGTAAGACCCACCCCTTGGGGGAGGAGTGGGCACTCGACGCCGATCATCACGGTCGAATCGGTCATCATATTGGACTACGAGGCCCATTGACCATCAGAACCTCCGCCGCCGGATCACTGCTGTCGCACTCGGATGCAGTCTCTACGGAGCCAGTCGACAAATCGAATAGGCCGTAGAGAGATTCGTCGGGCTCGATTGTCGCGACTTGGGTGGTGGCCGAATGGCGAGCCACTGTGTGTCTCACCCACCGCTGAAGCCTCGACCAACCAGAGTGCTTGCGCTGGCGGGAAATAGGGAGGGAGGACAACACAGGAGTCGACCAATACGGAGCCGATGGTTGTCGCAGCAGAACGCCGCGGACACACGCCCGAAAATGCGTCGCACCACGGACGGGGAGCGCGTCGATGTCGAGTCGAGCCTCCTGGAGCCAAGCGAAGTCATCGGCGATGAAAGTGAGCGCCGGGACAGATCTCGCGGCCCTCGACCAAAACTCCGCCACAAACCATGATGAAGGCAATTGGAACAATTGCAACTTCTCCAAAAATCGCTAAGACACCGGCCCCAAGGTGGGCGCCAACTGTCGTGGTTCTAAGACTGGCAGTAGAATGGGGGGTAGGTATGGAGAGGCAAGATCCTAGCTATGGAGCAGTTGTACAGAAAAGGGATTTACGAGTTCAGGCCCTTCTCGGAGGAAGCAATAGCCCTATGTCTCGGAGCCCGGAGGCGGTCGACTGGATTATGTGTGTATAAGTTGTAGGGGTGCGAACCCTTTACACTGAAGAGGGGGTGGCTTATATAGCGTCTGCCAGACCCCTCCGGCCCTCAGTTATGCAGGGTTTAAAGTATATAAAGGATTGGCGTTACTGGTAACGCCCTACATAAAGTGCCATCATGGCCATAAAGACTACTTAATTACAGACCGTTTGGATACAGAGTGGCTCTTAATCTCCTGGTTGTCGAGTGAGTCTTCATGGTCGAGTGCCTTCGAGTCCGTCGAGTGGAATCCCTCTTGGTAGACTGGAAGGTAGCTTCTTCTGAAGATGTCCTTGGGGAGGGTACTTTGGACAGGCCCGTGACCCTACCCTAGGTACATGACTTCATCAGACAACTCAGCTGCTAATACTTGTAAATATTATTTGGCTCCCCTTGGGTCGAATTAATAAATTTGGGTTGAATACTTTACCCTTGAAAATTGTTGCGATCCCCTATACTTGTGGGTTATCATAACTCTTTTTGCGGTGTGTTTGTTGGTATTCGATGAACTTTGAGTTTACGATCAGATCTATATCCATGAATATTATTTGAGTCTTCTTTGATATCTTATATGCATGATTATTTACAGCCTCGTATTTCTTCTTCTAATCTTTGTTTTAGTTAGTGTCGGTGCGACACACCGTTGGTCTGTTGCCCAGACTGTGCACATGCCTAAGAAAAAGATCACATCACCAAGATCAGACCAAGCACGAAGGGATCAGCTCTTTGAAGAATCAGAGAGCTGGACGAGAAGACCATGTCAAGCCAGAAAGACAAGATACTGCTAAGGGAAAAACCTCCCTTGCCAGGCAGACGAGCCTGGCAAGGTTGGAATTACCCCGGAAGCAAGCCTCCAGATCGTCCTGGCATGCCTGTCGGGGCTTGCGAAGGCGAACTACTCCACCGCACCACCTCACAGCGATGCAAGTCATCAATTGGTGCGGTGTCAAGCCCCTAAGTGGCCGCTTCCTGCCACATGGCAGCCACCTCCTACATGAAACACCACCAAATGACACCCGTCCTGAGACGTGTCAAGCAAGGAGGTGCAAAGCTAGCAAAATAGCCCGGCAAGGCTTGCCGGGCACACTGTGATGTGACACTAAGCAGAGCATTTAATCATAGTTTTAAATAGTCGTCTATAGCACCGCTATAGCCTTTTTAGCAGGGTGACGCTAAATGGTTGCCTTCACAAATATCCAGCTATAACCCGCTATAGCTGATTTGGAGGCCCACCGCTATTTTCCATAGCTAGCTATTTAAAACATTGCATTTAATGTGCTCTATCTGCCTACAGAGTTAGGTATGATAGCACTATTTGCGCTCTAATCAGTACAGAAAGGCTGATTTGCCACTGTGGTGACCCCTTGACATATAAAAGGAGGCCCATGGCAACCGTAGAGAGGATTCAGATCCTCGCTAGTTCTTACGCGCGTAGTCGCTTTCTCCCCTAGGCAACCCTGCCAGGCAAGGGCGCTGCATTTTCCACCATAATCCACCATCAATCCACGAAAGCAGGAGTAGGGTTTTACGCCTAACGGCGACCCAAACCTGGCTAAAACTTCCCGTGTGATTTGTCGTGCTTTGTTACACTTCTCTGCTCTTTGTGCAACATGCCCATCCCCCCGCTGAACCACAAAGGGGCTCATGGCCCCATAGGTGGTTGTGGTTTCCCGCGACATGTTTGGCGCGCTAGGTAGGGGGAATAACTTGCACAAATCCGAGAGTGTAAGAAGCGCATCATCCTCATATCCATTTTCGTCTTCGACGGCTCCATCAACTATGGCGCCCAAGAAGAAACCCTGTGCCGCAACTCACCAATCCACTTCGAAGACCCCGCCGCCTGCGACCGCCGATGCAGCGGAGAATGCGGGATGCATGAGGATCGATGTGGACGCTGCGGGGGACGTGGTCGGCGCATGCAGCGTTGTTACCACCTCCCCTACAGTTGAAGCAGGAGCGAGAGGCACCGGTGAAGGGAAACATCAAGAACATCCCGGTAACCACGCTTTGTGAGGTAGGGGTAGAGAGATTATTCCTTTTCCTCTCCCCGCCCGACCGAGGAGCGCAGCCACGGTGGTGACGCCCGCCCTAAGGCGAATCACAATCCTCTGGCCTACCCTGCCGCGGGCGCTGTCGCAGGACATGCACCACCCCCGGAGCAAACTGGCCCATCCAATGCTCTGAACGTGGTCATTGGTCCACATGCGCCACCACCCCATCACCATGCCATCCAAGCGACTGGATCCTAACGGCGGGAGCTCGACGTAGCCATTGCCGGCACCATTACGAGCTGAGCGACGCTACGGTCTGCATCATCCTCACCTATGCCAAGCACCGCTCCGGAGGCCATGGTGCAGGTCCAGCTGCTGCTGAGGTTTCCGCCGGCAGCTAATCGGATGGATGAGTGGAGAGCCACCCTTCAGAGTCTTACTGGCTTTGCCGAGGCTGGAGGCTCACAACAAGCTGGCCCGCCACGGCCTCCCCAGGCGACGACGGCAGCCCACACTGCTGGCCGGGCAGAAGGGGCCACCCTCACGATGCAACCCCCACCACGACAACCGGCACGAGGGCCACACGACCAAGAGCTTGATGACATCTCGATGGCTTCATCCGCCCCCCGAGCACATCAAGACCAAGGGCGAGCCCCGGAGTACAGACAGAGGGAGGGCACGCACATCACCATCGAGCGACACCGCGACAACCACCACCAGTCCGATGGGTGTGATGGCCCCAACATCGACAAGCACACACTCGACGGAGGTGGGTACCTACCTTTCGAGGCTGGGTGCCCTGCCTTCATCCGTGAGCTGCAGCAAGTATGTTGGCCATCTGCTCGCATGTTCAAGCCAGAGATACCAGAGAAGTATGATGGGAGACTGAACCTAGTAGAGTTCTTAAGCATCTACACCATCGCTGTTCAAGCTGCTGAGGGAAGAGATGAGAAAGTTTTTGCCAACTACTTCCCTTTGGCACTCAAGCCAAATGTGAGGTCTTCGTCGATGCATTTGCAGGAGAACTCCATTCGACCTGGGCTGACCTGGGCCATGAGTTCATTGGCGCCTTCGCGGGCGGCCATCAAGAACCATGGAGGCCCAACGATTTGCAGCTTCTCCCGCACAAGGAAGGAGAGACTCTGCGGAAGTACATAGAAAGGTTTAGCCGAGTCCACGGGAATATTCCAGACATCCACCTGATAGCTGTGATAGTTGTGTTCCAATCCAACGTGCGCAATCGTCGGATACGTTACAAGATGAACATTCGGTTGCCCAAGATTGTGAAGGAGCTTTACACCCTCGTGGACAAGTGTGCTCGGGTGGAGGAGGGGAGGAAACTCCCTGGGGAAGAGGATGGCATCGACATCGACTCAGAAGATGATGATGAGGCCACCAGTCAGAAGAAGAACAAGAAGCGCAACATGAAGAGCCAAGATAAGGCAGTAATGACCGTTGAGGGATAGGGCACACCTAGTACCGGCAATAAGGCCAAGGCCGAGGCCCCCGGCAAGGAAGTTACCATGTGCACTGAGTGCCGGGAGGCTGCAGCTGCCAAGAAGGCTAGGAAAGGTGATGGGTTGTACTACAAGATTCATTGAACCAAGGGCCACAATCTCCAGGAGTGCCATCAAATTGAACAACTCATCAAGAAGTAGAGGGCTGCGTATGAGAAGCGTGATAAGGAGAAAGGTCAGAATGGCGCTGGTGGGAAGGGCCGAGGCAGCGAAGCAAGTCGCCCCGGCAAGGCTCCTCAGAATCAAGGAAAACCTGCCAGGGGCCAAGAGAAGGAGGATTGCAATGATGAAAGTGATTGAGGGGATGAAGAGGAAACTAGCGAGCATGAATTCTAGAAGTCCACTAATGCCCTGTGCATTGATGGGGGTGCATCTCTGCACTCCTCTAACCGCCAGCTTAAATAGTGGGCGCATGAAGTCAATACTGTGGAGCCAGCGGCAGACTCTCGGAAGCCGCTCAAGTGGTCACGCACGTCCATCATCTTTGTCGAAGAGGACCACCTTGACCACACCACTGCGGTAGGATGCTTGCCATTGTTGGTCTCACGAACAATCTGCAACCTCAATGTCACGAAGATGTTGGTTGATAGCAGGGCCGGGTTGAATCTGATTTCCCCAAAGGTCATCAGCAAACTTCAGATAGCAGAGGAAGAGCTCATGGTCACGGGCACGTTTCAAGGGATCAACCCCGGTAGGAGTTGTCCTAAGGGGAATGTCATGCTGCCGGTGACATTCGGGGGAGAGTTTAATTACCAGACTGAGAAGGTTGTGTTTGATATGGTCGACCTCCCCCTACCGTACAACGGAATCCTTGGATGCCCAGCTCTGGCCAAATTCATGGCAGCATCCCACTATGCCTAAAACACGTAGAAGATGCCAGGGCTAGTGGGTGTCATTTCCATTCCATCTGACGAGAAGGACGCAATCATTTGCATGGATAAGATGTATCGGGACGCAGTCGCGGCACAGGCCGCTGAAGCTGCAGTTCCTTCCAAGGAAAGTAAAGGGCAGAAGAAGGCTAGCAGGGACACCAACACAGAATCCGAGAAGCGTACCTTTTTAGAGTATGTTGCACCTGTTGATGACTGGCCGGAGAGTTCCAATAGCAAGAGATCCAAGGCTGTTGCACCCCATGTTAAAAAGGTCCTGGTAGGGTTGGCTGGCACTGCTGGTACTTTCACTATCAGTGCCACCCTTGATGACAAATAGGAAAGCGCGCTCGTTTCCTTTCTGCGGGCGAATATCGATGTGTTTTCCTAGCAACCATCTGATATCCTCGGTGTTCCTAGGGAGGTAATCGAGCACCACCTAGCTATCTGCCCTCATGCCCGACCCGTTAAGCAGAAGGTCCGAAAGCAAGATGAGGGAGTCCCGGATTAGGGGGTGTCCGGATAGCCGAACTATCACCTTTGGCCGGACTCCTGGACTATGAAGATACAAGATTGAAGACTTCGTCCTGTGTCCGGATGGGACTTCCCTAGGCATGGAAGGCAATCTTGGCGACACGGATATGCAGATCTCCTACCATTGTAACCAACTCTGTGTAACCCTAACCCTCTTCGGTGCCTATATAAACTGGAGGGTTTTAGTCCGTAGGACGAACAACAATCATACCATAGGCTAGCTTCTAGGGTTTAGCCTCTCTGATCTCGTGGTCGATCTACTCTTGTACTACCCATATCATCAATATTAATCAAGAAGGAGTAGGGTTTTACCTCCATCGGGAGGGCCCGAACCTGGGTAAAAACATCGTGTCCCTTGTCTCCTGTTACCATCCACCTAGATGCAAAAAGTTCGGGACCCCCTACCCGAGATCCACCGGTTTTTACTCCGACATTGGTGCGTTCATTGAGAGTTCCTCTGTGCCGTCGCCATCAGGAAGGATGCCTCATACCGTCTTTAAAGACGGCACTGTTGCTAAAGGAGCTTTGGCCATCGGCCAAACTCTCCGGCTAGGCGGTTTTCTTATGACCGCCTGTTCGGCCACCGCGCCGATGATGACTTCTCGGGTCATCGAAAGTAATCTTCACGTTAACTCGGAACTCGCCGAGCAGTTAGATCCGATGGAGCTCTCTTCCTTAAACGAGCTCTTGGATCGCATCGCCGCCCTGGGAGTCGCTACAGACTACGATCAGATTGGGCCTAAACCCGATCTGAGAGAGATCAACTCTCCCCAGGTTACCCACCATGTTGCCGTGGTTGAGGAACAATACGGCGACCCTTCCGCTATTTTAAGGACTAGCTATGACCGGATTCCCGATCCCTCCATGCCAGATTCCTGCGGAGGGGAGGATGTCACTCAAGCCTTGAACCTAAAGTCAGGCAGCGGGCTAGATTCATTGGACAACATCCAAGAACCCAAGCTTCCAAGTTCGGAAACTTCTTGGGCCCTGAGTCTTAGATTGGACGGGGTTCCGAATAATTCCACCCGCCCACCCAAACATAAGCGATCTATTCCAAATCCGGCAAGAGCCCGCAGAAACAGTACACCATTACTGGGCCAGATTCCTCATGGTCATGAACAGGATAAAGGATTGCCGTGAGGAGGACGCAATTTCATTCTTCTGCAATAATTGCACGGACAAGGGAATACTCAACGCCGTAAGTCGTCGTGAAAGTACACGCTTCGCTGACTTGGCATCCATAGTACGAAAGTACTGTGTGATGGAAAGCGCCAGGAAAATCGAAATCAATTTTTGGGACAATCCGGCCCTGAATACAATCCCAGTCCGAAATAAAAGGGTGCATCATCGCCAGGCACCTGGGTTAAATACCAAAAAGCAAAAACCCTCTACAGGGCATGGAACCATACTGGAAGGATGGATCAATGGACCCTGCAAAATTCATAGTACCGAGGGCACCACTCCAACTCATAGCCTTAGAGCATGTTGGATACTACGGCAGGTGGCCAAAAGTGACGAAGAGCTTCTAACTCCAGAGCACCAGCCCAAGGATACCAGTACGGTATTAACATTCTTTGAGACTTTCGCATCAAATAATATGCGGAAACGAACACTCCACAGCCTTGCCGAAGTCTACCAAGTAGCAACAATAAACCCATGGAGTGACACGGTTATTACCTTTAATGCCAGTGAGGAACCTAAATTCCGAACAGCCCGAGCACCAGCCGCATTGGTCCTCAGTCCAATAGTGGACGGCTTTCTCCTTACCAAGGTACTCATGGACGGTGGCAGCGGATTGAACCTCATTTACGAGGAAACCCTCAGAAAAATGGAAATAGACTGGAGCCGCATTGAGCGAAGCAGCACAACCTTTAGAAGAATAATCCCCAGTTGGGAAGCATGCTGTACGGGAAAAATCACACTGGATGTGGTGTTCGGCACGCCGGATAATTACAAGTCCGAGGAGGTCACGTTCCAAGTGTCCCCGTTCAGCAGCGGATATCACGCTCTATTAGGGCAAGAGGCATTCACAATTTTTCAAGCTATACCCCATTATGGGTACATGAAGCTCAAAATGCCCGGGCCCAACGGAATCATCACTCTTGCTAGTGACCCGGATATAGCACTCCGCGCCGAAAACAAGACATCCACACTGGCCCTTGAGGCACTATCCGAGGCCCTAGCGGCCGAGGAACTCACTGCGCTGCGCTCCACGGTGAACAGGGACGATGTGATACTCGATAAGAGATCCAAGTCCAACTCCTTTAAACCGGCGGACGAAATAGTCAAATTCCAAGTCCATCCAACGGACCCTACAAAAACGGCCTCCATCGGGGCACAACAAAACCCTGATGTAGACGCCGCACTACGAGAATTCCTATGCGAAAATTGGGACATTTTTGCCTGGCACCCTTCAGACATGCCAGGAATCCCACGCCGGGTGGCCGAGCACAACCTAAACATCCTAAAGGGATTCAAGCCAGTCAAACAAGCTCTTCGGCGTTTTTCCAAACCCAAGAGATAGGCCATGGGAGAGGAGCTAGCCAAACTATTGGAGGCCGGATTCATCAAAGATATAAAACATCCGGACTGGCTAGCAAACCTGGTGATGGTACGAAAGAAGGACAAATCCTGGCGCCTATGCGTCGATTTCAAGGACCTCAACAAGGCTTGCCCAAAGGATCCCTTCCCCCTCCCCCGCATCGATCAAATTATCGATGCTACCGCAGGATATGATTCATTGTGCTTCCTCGACGCATACTCCGGCTACCACCAAATTAAGATGGCAGAGCCCGACCAAGCCGCAACGGCATTCATCACCCCATATGGCCCATTCTTCTTCAACACAATGCCCTTCGGGCTAAAAAACACCGGCGCAACATATCAGCGCATGATTCAGACATGTTTGGCAAACCAAATCGGCAAAACAGTGGAGGCATACGTAGACGATTTGGTCATTAAAACCAAGCATGTCGAAACTCTAGTAGACGATTTGAGGCTCACATTCGATAATCTCCGAACATTCTGACACAATTGGTGGTTCTGCCAACAAAGTAACACCCTCAGCCCACGTAATAATGGCAGTCATCGCCCCATGGACGGAACCATTCCTAGCCTACCTAACCAGGCAGGAACTTCCCGAGGACCAAAATGAGGCCCGCTGCATAGTGCGGTGATCTAAAGCCTACAAGGTCCACGAGGGAGAGCTTTACAAGAAAAGCACAATCGGAGTCCTTCAAAGGTGTATCTCCAAAAAGGAAGGGTGGAATCTTCTAGCCGAAATTCATGCCGGACTCGGCGGGCACCATGCCGCAGCCCGGGCCCTTGTAGGCAAGGCCTTCCGTACAGGATTTTATTGGCCGACGGCCCGGGAAAACGCTCAGGACTTAGTCCAACGAGGCGTCGGTTGCCAGCTCTTTGCTATTCAAAGCCACATGCCACCCACCACCCTCAAAACTATACCCATCACCTGGCCCTTCGCGGTCTAGGGGCTTGACATGGTTGGACCCCTTAAAGGAGGAACCCACAAGCAAAAATACCTACTGGTCATGGTGGATACATTCACCAAATGGATAAAGGCCAAACCTATTAAGACGACCGAATCCGGACCAGTGATAGACTTCATATCAGGGGTCGTACACCGTTATGGCGTCCCCCACAGCATCATCACTGATAATGGCACGAACTTCACGGCCGACGAGGTCAAACTCTGGTGCAAAAACAGGGGCATCAAGCTCGACTATGCTTCAGTCTATCACCCTCAAACTAATGGTCAAGTCGAGCGAGCAAATAGTCTAATCACGAGCTGCATCAAACCCAGACTAGTGCGGTCCCTCAAGGAATCTAACATGCACTGGGTAGAGGAGCTCGACTCCATACTCTGGGGGCTGCGGACCACGCCGAATCGCACTACCGGATTCACACCATTCTTTATGGTATACGGCGTAGAGGCAGTTTTTCCCTGCGATATAATTCATTACTCACCTTGCATGCGCATGTACGAAGAAAGAGAAGCCGAGCTCGATCTGCAGGACAGTTTGGACGCCTTGGAGGAGGAGCGTGACGTGGCAAAAGCCCGTTCCGCATTCTATCAACAGCAGGCTCGAAGATATCAAAGCAGAGAAGTACGGGGCAAAACTTACAATGTTGGCGAGTTAGTTCTACGCCTGCCGGACAAGAAAAAGGACAAACTCAAGCCCAAATGGGAAGGTCCCTTCATCATCGACAAAGTCCTGACCGGCGGAGTGTACCGTCTGCGAAATGCATCGGATAACCGACTCGAGCCGAACACATGGAACGCAGCCCGTCTCTGAAGATTCTACGCCTAGTGCCGGATTCTGAGTTCGTCTCCTTCCTTCGTCTATATTTTATACAGTAGTTGTCTTATATTTCTCCCCTTCTCCCTCATTTTCTCTTACAGCCTTTGAAGGCTCGTTCGCGCTTTGTTCGCATACACTTGCCGCTCTATCCGCGCTCATTATACCTGGGGGCTTCTTCAACAGAAGCTTATTTATACGGGCTTCATGCCCAACACATGTGTCACACTTCCGCATGTACCTTTTATTCACCATTATATGCATCGATATGACTTAAGTTTTGGCCAAGCTGGGTTGCCTGGCTACTGTGCGTACCCCTACGTTCCCGATTGTTCGACTAGGTGGTAAAGGGAGCAACTCTGCCATTGTTACCGCCGGATCAGCCAGATGTGTACCTCAGACTGGGTGAAGCCGAAAGCTAGCGTTCTTAAGGGAATATTCGGTTGCTGAACTAAAAGATGATTTCTTACCTATTTATTTATATGCCCCTAGATGTTTTTCTGCTTTTTTCGCAGTCCGGACATGCACTTTAGGGATTGCCTCCCAGGGAAAGGAACCCCTAACGGGACGCGGAGGAATTGATCCCGGGCACCAGTGATCCCGGATGAACAGTAAAATCCGAAAAAATAGTAAAAAAATTCAAAAAAATCTGAATTTTTTGTCAAGAAACTTTGATGTTTTTTCTACATGCGTGCCAATTTTCGTGATGAAATGACATTTGTGGAGGTGTCAGCAAAAAAAACAAAATCATGCTCCAAAAAAACTGTTTTTGGAAGCATTTTGGAGCATCGATTTTGTTTTTTTTTGCTGAGACCTGCATGAATGTCATTTTGTCATGAAAATTTGTACGCATGTGAAAAATATGTCAATGTTTGTTGCCAAAAAATTCAGATTTTTTTGAACTTTTTAAATATTTTTTTGTTTGTACTGTAGCAAGGGTGCCTGTGAGCTCGAGCTCACAATAGCACTTTCGCCCCTAACGGAACTATTCTCCCTGGAAGATGTTTCTTACTAACCATGTAATATAACATAACTAGTTGGGCACTTGTCTGATAAAGCACTAATGACCCCTACGCCTGGTCTCCACGCATGCCCCGGTTCTTATATAATCGCGACGGTATTCGGACACACTCCGGACTATTGGGTCCCAAGGTTGAAGCGAAAATGTCCGCTATGACAAACGATCTACAATCTGGCTAGAAGGCATTTTACATGTGATCTTAAATTACATAGTCAATTCGACTGATTGTATTCCTCTTCAATGCCATATAATAGGCTGTCTAGTTTATAGTCCTGCTGGGAATACTTTGCGGCAACTCTACTTGGCCATACACTAAGCTCACAGGGATCTCCTTCCCATCGGGCCCCACAGGTCCGACCTCGGCCATGTGGTTTGGGTCAGCCCTCGTGTACCGCGTCTTCACCATGGCCCAGGCCTCCTTGGCGCCTTGATGGCAGGCCGATATCTTCCATAATCGAAAGCGCCGCCACGCTCCCTGAAGCCTCTCTTCAGGATCTCCAAGGCCTTTGGGCAGGGAGACAGATGGCCACAAGGCCTGGGCGACACCTTTCATCACCTGCGAACTCGTTCGTGCAGTTGTAAGAGCTCGAGAAGAAGGTCACCCATAGAACCAGGCATTTCCTCTGCAGGACGACCTGTGAGCATACCTACAGACATAACTCTGTTAGTCGACTTCCTCGCCGAACTCTTTTTTCAAAGTTCGTTCAAGCACTTACTAAACATGCCGCGTCGAAGCCGCCGATTCTCCTTAACGGAGTCAGACAGCTGGGCACGAGCATCCTTTAGTTCCTCACCCAGCTGGGTGTTGGTATCTTGGAGATTATTTTTCTCCTGCCTCACCCTCGTAAGCACGTTCTCGCTGGCCTTTAATCGGTGCAAGAGTTGTTGCTTGTCCGGATCTACCTCGGCGCCATCTGCAATGTTATTGTCAGACTTATACACATGCCGCACATCACAATCTACTTATCTTTTGAAGCATAAATTACCCGAGGGGGTCTCTTTGGCTTCGCCCGCCGCGGCTAGAGCGGCCTCAAGTTGGGCTTTGCACTCATCCAGCTCCTGGGGCAGTTGGGTATTCTTTTTCGTAAGATCCTGCATAATAAATGATCCTTAAATCAGTTATTCTAACTATTTCAAGTCTCGGGGGCTACGGGCATATATAACTGTCAAATTTTCTCACCCGTATGTCTTTTACATACTCCTCCGTGGCTTTGGCTAGACCATTTTGAGCGGCACAGAGGTGCGCATCTCCCGAATTGAAGGCATCCAATGCCTCTGGGGAGAAACATGTGTCACGATGAACTGTCCGGTGACGCTTGTGATTCATGGCACTCTCCACCTCGGAATTTGTGGCAGATAACCTGTCGGCTTCCTCTGTCGGAGGAGCGTCTGATGCACGCCTCGTGTCCGCCTCCGCTTCTGGACCTGGCATTGGAGCCTGGCTGACTGAGGCTCGATGGGAAACCTCTCCGGATACAGTCCGGCGAGTGCTCTTTTTCCTGAAAAGAGCACAAGTGTTAGTATGCCTTCCGGGAATAAAACCTGGGAGTAAGATTACACGCCATACCGTTGCGCCGGCGTCTCAATCCGGACCGCACTCCTTTTCAGCCTATTGGGCCTTGCTGTCCCTTGTTGACTAGCCACCGCAGGCTCAGCCTTCCGCCTCAATGACTTCCCCTACGAAACACCATTGGTATACAGTGATTAAAAATAAGCACGGATGGGTCATTTTCAAAGTATTGGGATTTCGGTCTCAGTTACTTGTGAGGCTTGAAGTATTCCGGGGTAATCGACCATAATGGCGACCAAGGAATTATCGATGCTCAGTTGGTGAAATACCCCATCAATCAGCTCCACCGATATGTCCGGATCCTCCTGGGAGGCCGGATCGAGCAACCGTTCCGGATCCTCGGGTTGTGGAGGTGGGCTGCTTATATCCCTTATGGCCTGGCGCAGTTCCTGCATCGAAATCGCAAAATGAGATACTTGACTATGGGAATATGGATCGAATGGGAAAAAAGAAATGTTCGCTCACCCAGCTTGGAGGATGGTACATAGAAAATCTGTCCTGCTGATTGACGTGGAGAAATTCCTCCTCTTCTCCCTTGTACAATGCGGACAAGGTCTTCATCAGAGCAGCGACCGATCCCGGCCCCTTACGGCCGCAGCGGGTGGCATCATCCTCCCCGTTGAAATCCCACATGGGGTGGCCTCTATACTGGAGCGGCTGCACCCCCCGCATAATGCATGTGGCCATGTCCCCAATCATGGTCAGTCTGGAATGAGCTAACAACCTAATTCGGCTCATCAGGTAAAGGACGTCCCTGTCATTTTCGTTCTGAGCGCTCTGTGGACGCCAGCTTAGGCATTTCTTCAAAAGGAGCATCATTGAACTCAGGGAGGCCGATCCGAACAAGGTCCGGCAGGGGGACATCTTCTATATAAAACCATTCTGAAGGCCAGTCTTCAGACGCCTTCTTCGGGGTTCCGGATAGATATCCGGTCCCAGCGATGCGACATAGTTCGGCTCTGCCCACTTGATATATTGACCCCTCTTGAGAACGGGGCACAAGGCAGAACATCTTCTTCCACAGCGCAAAATGAGCCTCGATGCCCAAAAACAGCTCACAAAGGGCCACGAAGCCCGCTATATGCAAAATGGAGGCAGGCGTAAGGTTGAGCAACTAGAGGCCGTAGAACTCCAGGAGCCCCCGGAGAAACGGATGAATTGGAAATCCGAGCCCTCTTATCAAATAAGGGACAAGGCATACCCTCTCTCCTTTGGAGGGGCTGGGGACGCTCTCCGCTTGCTTTCCGCCCTTATAGGTGGCGAGTCCGGCTCGAACTGGAACCATGAAGGCTGGGGGAAGAAATCCCTTGGTTTGGAGCGTCACTAACTCATTGTGCGGGACGGAGCATCTCTCCCAATCTCTAGGCTGAGGGCTGGGAGGGCGAGAGGAGGAGCCGCGTCGACTGTCCATGATGGAATGGATTTCTGTAAGATGCGCTCTAATGAATGCTCACGAACGGAGGATGGTGTGATTCGGATCTAGATCCTCGTCTCCTTTATAGCCAGCTCATTTGCGCAGCTAGGGGGGTAAATGTAAAAATACCCTGGCTTTTCGCATTCGTTCAACACGTGGAAGATGGCCATTATTGGGCGTGGAAGCCAAGGAGCGCAATATTTACGAGAAGTCGGACGCTATTCAACAGGTACACATGATTTGGAGAAGAACCCGCCTTGCAATGCCGAAGACATTCTACGCGCCGGACTCATCACCATTGAAGCCTGGTTCGGGGGCTACTGAGGGAGTCCCGGATTAGGGGGTGTCCGGATAGCCGAACTATCTCCTTTGGCCGGACTCCTGGACTATGAAGATACATGATTGAAGACTTCGTCCCGTGTCTGGATGGGACTTTCCTTGGCGTGGAAGGCAAGCTTGGCGATAAGGATATGCAGATCTCCTACCATTGTAACCGATTCTGTGTAACCCTAACCCTCTTCGGTGCCTATATAAACCGGAGGGTTTTAGTCCGTAGGATGAACAACAATCATACCATAGGCTAGCTTCTAGGGTTTAGCCTCTCTGATCTCGTGGTAGATCTACTCTTGTACTACCCATATCATCAATATTAATCAAGCAGGAGTAGGGTTTTACCTCCATCGAGAGGGCCTGAACCTGGGTAAAAACATCATGTCCCTTGTCTCCTGTTACCATCCGCCTAGACGTATAGTTCGGGACCCCCTACCCGAGATCCGCCGGTTTTGACACCGACACAAGCCATGGAGCGGTAGCAATTAATTGCCGAGGAGATCAAGAAACTTGAGGCAGCTGGTTTGGTTACAGGAGTACTACATCCAACATGGTTAGCAAACCCAGTGGTCGTGCGCAAGGCTAACGGGAAATGGAGGCTTTGCATAGATTTCACAGATATGAACATGGCATGCCTAAAGGACCCATTTCCCTTGCCGCGCATCGACCAGATTGTGGATTCCACTTTCGGCTGTGATTTGCTATCCTTTCTCGATGCATACTCTGGATATCATCAAATATTTATGTCCAAGGAAGACGAATAGGAGACCTCATTCATCACCCCATGTGGCACATACAATTTTGTTCGAATGCCTTTCGAGTTGAAGAGTGTCAGATCCACTTTTGCAAGGGTAGTCCAGATTGGTTTTGAGTCATAGTTTCACACGAACATTGAAGCTTACATGGATGATATTGTAGTCAATACCAAGCACAAATCGACCCTCTTCCAGGACATAGAAGAGACATTTGCTCATATGCGCAAGATCAACTTAAAGCTGAACCCGGAGAAGTGTGTTTTTGGCGTTCCCTCCGGTAAGCTACTTGGTTTCTTTGTGTCCCATCGCAGGATAGAGTCCAACCTCGATAAGATCAAGGCTATCAAGCAGATTTAGGCACCTAAGACAGTTAAGGATGTGAGGCATTTCACTGGGTGCGTTGCTGTGCTTAGCAAATTCATCTCCAAGTCTGCCGGGCATGCGTTGTCGTTCTTAAAAATCTTGAAGAAGGCAGGACCTGTGAAATGGACTCTGGAAGCATATGCATCACTGCAAGATTTAAAGACCTACTTGTCTTTTGTGCCCACTTTAGTTGCTCCCACACTGCAAGAGTTGTTGCTGCTTTATCTTGCAGCAACTAATCAAGTGGTCACTGTAGCACTAGTGGCGTAGCGAGAAGTGGAGGAAGTAGTAGCCTCGCCAGTGCCCCTTCCGGGGGAGAGAGTGAGCACGGCCTGACAAGGCTAGTCGTAGATCAAGACAACAAAGAGCATGGCAGTGGAGGCAGCCCCGAGGATGCGGCAAGGAAGAAGGTGGTGCAGCACCCAGTATAGTTCGTTAGCTACCTATTGGAGGGGGCTAGATCCAGGTATTCTGGCATGCAAAAGTTGATTTTTGGTCTTGTCATTGTCTCAAGGAAACTGCGCCACTACTTCCAAGCCCACGAGATCATGGCTATCACCCGCTTCCCTTTGCAAAGGATACTCCAAAACCCTGAGGCTACCGGTAGAATAGTGGAGTGGGCATTAGAGTTATCCAGCTTTGGTCTAAAGTTTGAAAGCACATCAATAATCCAAGCAATGCATTAGCAGAGTTTACTGCAGAATGGATGCCAACCCCTGATGAAGAGGTACTGGAGACAGTTATCCTCGGCAAGGAAGCACCCCAAGAATGGATCATGTATTTCGATGGTGCCTTATCCCTGCAAGGTGTAGGGGCTGGCATACTTCTCATTGCTCCCACTGGAGAGCACCTGAAGTACGTCGTCCAGATGCATTTCCCCCGGGAGGAGGCGACCAACAATACTGCAGAGTATGAAGGGCTCCTTGTCAGGCTCAGGATTGCAACAGAATTGGGGATCAAGAGGCTGGTTATTCGAGGAGATTCACAACTTGTCGTGAGACAAGTCAACGAAGTCCATTGATGGAGGCGCACGTTGAGGAAGTGCGAAGGCTGGAGGAGCACTTTGACGTATTGCAAACAGAGCACGTACCCCGTGCAGAAAACAACATTGCTGATCATCTGTCGAAGTGTGCTACGCAGAAGCTCCCTATGGAATCAGGAACTTTTCTTCTCCATCTTACTCAGCCCTCTCTATCCCTGGCAACAATGGCCTAGAAGAGGAGAAAACGGGACTCCAGAAATCCTTTTGGGGCTCTCGGTAGAGAGCTTAGCGGGAACAAATCCCCTTCAGCTGCTGAGATACCCCCTCCCACTAGACCACCGGTCCCTATGGTCGAAGGGTGTGCTCCCATGAAAGAGGAGGTGCCGCTGATACTCGTTGCCGAGCCCCAGGCTCCAACTTGGGCACGACACATACTTCATTTCCTCCAAACCGGAGAACTTCTGGAAGTGCAAGAAGAAGCTGAAAGAGTAGCCCAGAGGGCCAGTATGTATCAGTTCGTCAATGACACACTATAAAGAAGAAGGCCCAACGGTGTGAAATTGAAGTGCATTTGCTGGGAAGAAGGAAAGGAACTGCTAGCAGAAATACAAAAAGGCATGTGCGGCTCCCACATTGGGTCAAGGGCTTTGGTTGGGAAAGCATTCTGACAAGGAGTCTATTGGCCCACAACCCTCCAAGATGCGGTCCACCTAGTCACCAAATGTGAAGCCTGCTAGTTTCATTCCAAGAATAACCATCGACCTGCCCAGGCTCTTCAGACAATCCCTTTGTCATGGCCATTTTCGGTCTGGGAGCTCAATATCCTCGGCCCTTTCCCCGTGCTGCCAGGGGCTTTGGATTCTTGTTTGTTCCAATTGACAAGTTTACAAAGTGGCTGGAAGTAGAAGCCGTGAGAAAGGAGACTGCTTTGTCAGCTATCAAATTCTTGAAAGGATTGGTGTGCCGCTTCAGAGTCCCTGCCCGGATCATCACTAACAACGACGTCCAATTCATGAGCCACACCTTCATGCAATATGTTCATGCCCTCAGAAGCAAGATCTCATTTTCCTCTGTTGCACACCCCGGAAGCAATGGACAAGCTGAGAGGGCGAACACTAATGTGTTGCAAGGACTCAAGCAAAGAACATTTGATAAGCTGCAGAAGTGCGGCAGTCGATGGATCGACGAGCTACCGGTAGTTCTTTGGTCCCTCAGAATGACACCAAATCGAGCTACCGGGCAGACTCCCTTCTCCCTACTCTATGGGGGCAGAAGTAGTCATCCCCACAGAACTCATTTATGGGTCACTGATGTCTACTACACAACCTTCTTCTTGTAGACATTGTTGGGCCTGCAAGTGCATAGGTTTCTAGGACAGCAGCAAATTTCCCTCAAGTGGATGACCTAAGGTTTATCAATCCGTAGGAGGCATAGGATGAAGATGGTCTCTCTCAAGCAAACCTGCAAATAAATAACAAAGAGTCTCTTGTGTCCCCAACACACCCAATACAATGGCAAATTGTATAGGTGCACTAGTTCGGCGAAGAGATGGTGATACAAGTGCAAAATAGATAGTAGATAAAGGTTTTTGTAATCTGAAATAATAAAAACAGCAAGGTAACTAATGATAAAAGTGAGCGTAAACGGTATTGCAATGATAGGAAACAAGGCCTAGGGTTCATACTTTCACTAGTGCAAGTTCTCTCAACAATAATAACATAGATAGATAATATAACAAGCCCTCAACAAGCGACAAAGAGTCACTCCAAAGCCACTAATAGCGGAGAACAAACGTAGAGATTATGGTAGGGTACGAGACCACCTCAAAGTTATTCTTTCGGATCAATCTATAAAAGAGTTCGTACTAGAATAACACCTTAAGACACAAATCAACCAAAACCCTAATGTCACCTAGATACTCCATTGCCACCTCAAGTATTCGTGGGCATGATTATACGATTTGCATCACACAATCTCAGATTCATCCAACCAACATAAAAGTACTTCAAAGAGTGCCCCAAAGTTTCTATCGGAGAGTCAAGAACGTGTGACAACCCCTATGCATAGGTTCCCAATGTCACAAACCCGCAAGTTGATCACCAAAACATACATCAAGTGGCACATGATATCCCATTGTCACCACAGATAATCACGGCAAGACATACATCAAATGTTCTCATAAAAGACTCAATCCAATAAGATAACTTCAAAGGGGAAACTCAACTCATCACAAGAGAGTAGAGGGGGAGAAACATCATAAGATCCAACTACAATAGCAAAGCTCGGGATACATCAAGATCGTGCCATAGAGGGAACACGAGAGAGAACATGAGAGAGAGAGAGATCAAACACATAGCTACTGGTACATACCCTCAGCCCCGAGGGTGAACTACTCCCTCCTTGTCATGGATAGCGCCGGGATGATGAAGATGGCCACCGGTGATGGGATCCCCCTCCGGTAGGGTGCCGGAACGGGCTCCCAAGAGGTTATTGGTGGCTACAGAGGCTTGCGGCGGTGGAACTCCCGATCTATCTTCTGTTCTGGAAGTTTTAGGGTACGAGAGTATATATGGGTGTAGGGGGTACGTCAGAGGAGCTACTGGGGCCCCACGAGGCAGGGGTGCGCGCCCAGCGGGAGGGGGGGGCGCCCCCCACCCTCGTGGGCAGCCTGTATCTCCCCTGACGTGCACTCCAAGTTCCCTGGGTTGCTTTCCTTCCAAAAATAACTTCTCTAGTTGATTTCTTTCCATTTTGACTCCTTCTGATATTCCTTTTCCTTGAAACACTGAAATAGGCATAAAACAACAAATCTAGGCCGGGCCTCCGGTTAATAGGTTAGTCCCAAAATTAATATAAAAGTGGATAATAAATCCCAATATTGCCTAAAACAGTAGATAAAGTAGCATGGAGCAATCAAAAATTATAGATACGTTGGAGACATATCAAGCATCCCCAAGCTTAATTCTCTCTCATCCTCGAGTAGGTAAATGATAAAAAAGAATTTTTGATGCGGAGTGATACTTCAATGTAAATCTTCTTAATCGTGGCATGAATATTCAGATCTGAAAGATTCAAGACAAAAGTTCATATTGACATAAAAATAATAATACTTGAAGCATACTAATCAAACCAATCATGTCTTCTCAAAATAACATGGCAAAAGAAAGTTCATCCCTACAAAATCATATAATTAGGCTATGCTTCATTTTCGTCACACAAAGATGTTCCAAACTTCTATACCCCCGATGACAAGCCAAGCAATTGTTTCATACTTAAATAATCTCAAAGTTTTTCAACCTTCACGCAATACATGAGCGTGAGCCATGGATATAGCACTATGGGTGGAATAGAATATGATGATGGGGATTGTGTGGAGAAGACAAAAAGGAGAGAGTCTCACATTGACGAGGATAATCAACGGGTTATGGAGATGCCCATCAATTGATGTCAACATGAGGAGTAGGGATTTCCATGCAATGGATGTACTAGAGCTATGAATGCTCAACAAAAGAAAACTAGTGGGTGTGCATCCAACTTGCTTTCTCATGAAGATCTAGGGCATTTGAGGAAGCCCATCGTAGGAATATACAAGCCAAGTTCTGTAATGAAAAATTCCCACTAGTATAAAAAGACAACTTTATGAGACTCACTACATGAAGAACAAGGTGCTACTTTGAAGCACAATATATGAGACTCACCATATGTCAAAATAATTATCAACTATCAAACTTATCTTAGTATCCAATTCACTCAAAAGAAAGTTTCACATATCTTGAATACCAAGCATATTAACATTAAGAAAATTACCATGCTATTAACGACTCTCAAAATAATCTAAGTGAAGCATGAGAGTTCATCTATTTCTTCAAAATAAAACCATCACCATGCTCTAACAGATATAAGTGAAGCACTAGAGCAAATGACAAACTGCTCCGAAAGATATAAGTAAAGATCAATGAGTAGTCGAATAATTATGCAACTATGCGAAGACTCTCCCATTTAATAATTTCAGATCTTGATACTTTATTCAAACAGCAAGCAAAGCTAAAGAAAATGACATGACGCTCCAAGCAAAACACATATCATGTGGTGAATAAAAATATAGCTCCAAGTAAAGTTACGGATGAACGAAGACGAAAGAGGGGATGCCTTCCAGGGCATCCCCAAGCTTAGGCTCTTGGTTACCCTTGAATATTACCTTGGGGTGCCTTGGGCATCCCCAAGCTTAGGTTCTTGCCACTCCTTATTCCATATTCCATCGAATCTTTACCCAAAACGTGAAAACTTCACAACACAAAACTTAACAGAAAACTCGTAAGCTCCGTTAGCGAAAGAAAACAAAACACCACTTAAAGGTACTGTAATGAACTCATTCTTTTATTTATATTGGTGTTAAACCTACTTTATTCCAACTTATCTATGGTTTATAAACTATTTTACTAGCCATAGATTCATCAAAATAAGCAAACAACACAATGAAAATAGAATCTGTCAAAAACAGAACAGTCTGTAGTAATCTGTAACTAACGCAAACTTCTGGAAGTCCAAAAATCCTACAAAATTAGGAAATCCTAAGAAATTTGTGTACCAATCCAGATCAAAAAGAATCAGATCAAGATCAGGTTTTGGTGAATTAACAAAACTAATTTACTGGGTGCATAAGTTTCTGATTTTCAGCAGGATGAACACAACTATCACCGTAAGCTACCCTAAAGGTCTTACTTGGCAATTTATTGGAACAAAAGCTATAAAACATGATTACTACAGTAGCATACTCATGTGAACACACAACAACAGTAATGATAAATATTGGGTTGTCTCCCAACAAGCACTTTTCTTTAATGCCTTTCTAGCTAGGCATGATGATGACAATGATGCTCAACATAAAAGATAAGAATTGAAACATAACGGGAGCATCATGAAGCATATAACTAGCTCATTTAATTCTAACCCACTTCCTATGCATAGGGATTTTGTGAGCAAACAACTTATGGGAACAATAATCAACAAGTATAGGAAGGTAAAACAAGCATAACTTCAAGAATTTAAGCACATAGGGAGGAAACTTGACATTATTGCAATTCCTACAAGCATTTATTCCTCCCTCATAATAATTTCAGTAGCATCATGAGTGAATTCAAAAATATAACCATCACCTAAAGCATTATTTTCATCAATAGTAGTGGGAGCAAACTAAACAAAATAATTATCATGTGAGGCATAATCCAATTGAAAACTGAAATCATGATGACAAGTTTCATAGTTATCATTATTCTTAATAGCATACAAGTCATCACAATATTCATCATAGATAGCAACTTTGTTCTCATAATCAATTGGGACCTCTTCCGAAATAGTGGAATCATTACTAAATAAAGTTGACACTCTTCCAAATCCACTTTCATATTCATCAAAATAAGATTCAACATCCTCCAAAATAGTGGGATCACTACTTCCTAAAGTTGACACTCTTCCGAACCCACTTTCATCAATATAATCATCATAGGTAGGAGGCATGCTATCATCATAACAACTTTGCATATCAAAACTTGGGGTGCTAAAAATATCATCTTCATTAAACATAGCATCCCCAATCTTGGGACAAACATTAATTCCAGCAAATATATTCTCAAATATTTCATCCCAATCAAACATAGCTTCCCCAAGCTTGGGCCCTTTCATATCATAAGCATAATCACTCTCATCATTAAAAATATTGATAGCACCAATAGTATAGCAATTATCATCATCACAATGCGTAGTAGGAGCAACATCATTTGGGAGGGATACCTTTTTACCTTTGTTGCTCCTTCTTTTATTTTTCTTCTTCACATTATGTGTAGGGTCAACCTTCCTCTTTGAGCTCCTTATTGATGAGATTGGTTGAATAGAAAGCTCCTCCTCGTTACCTGATTCATCATACGAAATAATAGGAGGATATTGGGAAATCTCTTCATGTTCATTAGTATTCTCATCATCTTCCATTTTCTTTCTTTTCTTTAGGTAATTGGCAATATAAGGATTTCAATGCAATTCACCGCACAATACATATAAATCTTCTCTAGATCAAACTCAAGAACTTTATCAAGGGAAAATTTTGGAATATCCTTAGTTATACGTTTCATTTCTTCATAACCCAAAAGAAGGCTAAGCTCTTTATGATGCTCAAGGGTAATCAAATTATCACAATATTTGGAAACGACTTGATCATGAAACAAATAGCATTGGAGCTTTAAATGACCATGTTCATTGCAAAGTTCACAAGGGGTACTATAAATATTGAATCTTTCAGCACATTCATCTAGCTCTTCTTGCAACAATTTGGTTTCTAAGTACTTATGCCTCTTGCAATAAATATCTTATATATTTGGTGTGTTCATGCAAACATGCACTCGACAAAAGTTGACATGCTCATAAGAGATATTTTCATCATAACTAGTGCAATCATTATTAGCATCATGGATATTCAAAGAATTCGTACTAACAACATTGAAATCATGCTCATCATTCAAAGATTTAGTGCCAAACATTTTAGAGATTTCTTCTTCTAGCACTTTGGCACAATTTTCCTTTCCATCATACTCACGAAAGATATTAAAAAGGTGAAGTGTATGAGACAATTTTTTGTAATTTTCTTTTATAGACTAACTAGTGCAAAAACAAGAAATAAAAAGATTCGATTGCAAGATCTAAAGATATACCTTCAAGCACTCACCTCCCCGGCAACGGTGCCAGAAAAGAGCTTGATGTCTACTACACAACCTTCTTCTTGCAGACGTTGTTGGGCCTGCAAGTGCACATGTTTGTAGGACAGTAGCAAATTTCCCTCAAGTGGATGACCTAAGGTTTATCAATCCGTAGGAGGCGTAGGATGAAGATGTTCTCTCTCAGGCAACCCTGTAACCAAATAACAAAGAGTCTCTTTTGTCCCCAACACACCCAATACAATGGCAAATTGTATAGGTGCACTAGTTCGGCGAAGAGATGGTGATACAAGTGCAAAATAGATAGTAGATACAGGTTTTTGTAATCTGAAATACTAAAAACAGCAAGGTAACTAATGATAAAAGTGAGTGTAAACGGTATTGCAATGATAGGAAACAAGGCCTAGGGTTCATACTTTCACTAGTGCAAGTTCTCTCAACAATAATAACATAGATAGATAATATAACAAGCCCTCAACATGCGACAAAGAGTCACTCCAAAGCCACTAATAGCGGAGAACAAACATAGAGATTATGGTAGGGTACGAAACCACCTCAAAGTTATTCTTTCGGATCAATCTATAAAAGAGCTCGTACTAGAATAACACCTTAAGACACAAATTAACCAAAACCCTAATGTCACCTAGATACTCCATTGTCACCTCAAGTATCCGTGGGCATGATTATATGATATGCATCACACAATCTCAGATTCATCCAACCAACATGAAAGTACTTCAAAGAGTGCCCAAAGTTTCTATCGGAGAGTCAAGAACGTGTGCCAACCCCTATGCATAGGTTCCCAATGTCACGAAACCCGCAAGTTGATCACCAAAACATACATCAAGTGGCACATGGTATCCCATTGTCACCACAGATAATCACGGGAAGACATACATCAAATGTTCTCATAAAAGACTCAATCCGATAAGATAACTTCAAAGGGGAAACTCAATTCATCACAAGAGAGTAGAGGGGGAGAAACATCATAAGATCCAACTACAATAGCAAAGCTCGGGATACATCAAGATCATGCCATAGAGGGAACACGAGAGAGAACACGAGAGAGAGAGATCAAACACATAGCTGCTGGTACATACCCTCAGCCCCTAGGGTGAACTACTCCCTCCTCCTCATGGATAGCGCCGAGATGATGAAGATGGCCACCGGTGATGGGATCCCCCTCCGGCAGGGTGCCAGAACGGGCTCCCGAGAGGTTTTTGGTGGCTACAGAGGCTTGCGGCAATGGAATTCCCGATCTATCTTCTCTTCTGGAAGTTTTAGGGTACTAGAGTATATATGGGTTCAGGGGGTACGTCGGAGGAGCTACGGGAGCCCTACAAGGTAGGGGGGCGCGCCCGCGGGGGGGGGGGGGCGCCCCCACCCTCGTGGGCAGGCCGTATCTCCCCTGACGTGCACTCCATGTTCCCTGGGTTGCTTTCCTTCCAAAAATAACATCTCCAGTTCATTTCGTTCCGTTTTGACTCCGTCTGATATTCATTTTCCTCCAAACACTGAAATAGGCATAAAACAGCAAATCTGGGCTGGGCCTCCGATTAATAGGTTAGTCCCAAAAATAATATAAAAGTGGATAATAAAGCCCAATATTGCCTAAAACAGTAGATAAAGTAGCATGGAGCAATCAAAAATTATAGATACATTGGAGACGTATCAGTCACCTCGACTGTTTGCTTACAATGAAGTAGCGCAGGAACAACACCGGCGTGACGACGCTGTGCTTCTCAAGGAGAACCGTCTCTGGGCTGCTACACGTGCTGCACGCTAGCAGCATGCCCCGCGTCGCTATCACAGCCACAGGGTTCATGCCCGATGTTTTGAGGAAGGCGACCTTGTCCTTAGGTGCGTTGAGTCTGCCAAGGGTGCAAACAAGTTGATACTGAAGTCGGAAGGCCCTTGTGGGGTAGTATGAGTCACCAGACCTAGCGCAGTCCGTCTGGAGACAGGAGATGGCATTCAGTTGCAAAACTCATGGAATATTGAGCATCTCCGCAAGTTCTACCCATAAGGCGCGGCTGTCGAGACCTGCCCGGTAGCCACCCTTTTGTACAGGTTGTGCCTTAGTTGCTAGTGACCCCTTGTACAAAGCCAGGCGTAGACCTTGAGCAACAGAAAAATAAATGAAGCGCTAGGGGCTCCCGACAAGTTGCATGCATGCATAAGCATATCATGAGCATCGCATGTTCATGTAGATAAGGTTACATATGGCATCATTTTCATCTGCATAAATTGCAGGCTCCTGTCGTGGACTCGGTCCCAAAGAGTAGATAAGAAGATGATCCTACACTGCGATCCCCGGCAAGCCAAACAATTAAGTTCCTTCTCTTATCCATACGTGTTCTGTAAGTAAAGACTTGTGCATAATAAAACCTCGTAGCTCCTTGAAACTTAGGTGCTCTCATCCCTTGACTCGAACGTCGATTCGGCCAGGATGGTCACAGTTGCCTTTGGTGAAAAAGGACTGGCGGGGGGCTGGCCCCTCTTTACGATTTGTGCCTGGTAGGCCTAACTCCACGGCAACAAAACTAAGAGTGCCGACAGGATATCTTGCCGGGGGGAACTTGTTTACTTAAAAGTATAGAGGCATCCCACCTCTGCATGGACATATTACATGCATGAGTCCCTGAAAAGGTTTATCTTTTTCATTAATATGTTGATCAAACAAGTACACACCTTATAGGACACAAACATGGATTAAAGAGATTACATAATTTGAACTAAAATTTGGCAAGTGCCTATAGATTTAAGATTGAAAAAAATTAAGTGCGCCATGATGCCCTATCTTGTCCCTCTCCTCCTAGGTACTGCGGCAGGAGGTGAAGAGGGCGAAAGGAGTGCCTGGGAAAAAGCCCAGCCTGACCCTGTCGAGCTCCAGGAGAGGTAGCCCGACAAGAATGGGAGGGCGCAGAAGAAGGTGATGGTCAAGAAATTGGCGCAGACGACCCATCAACCGCCACCACCACACCCAACTCCCAGACAAATCACCTTGCGGGGAAGGAGATGCAGGTGCAGATGGTGCTGCCGCCACTAGACGGTGACGGTGTGGCTGGTGTTCAGCCGGAGTCGGAGTCGTCGCCATCCCGGTCGGCGTCATCGTCATCGCCATCACTGTCCTCCTCGTCGCTATCGCTCAAGGAGGAGCTTTCGTCGTCGGTCAAGCTCTCTGCGTAGCACCCTAAGCGAGCACCCAAGCTCCCAAAAACCTTGACGGAAAGCAAACCAACCTCCATTAACTTAAAATGGAGGACATGCCCTTCCGACAAGCAGTGGGCACGGGCAAAAGTCTTGCAGCCTTGACGGAAGTACATGACATGAGTGGCGGGGAAATCTACATCCAACCGTATGCTGCCATTCCCACAGTCCCTCATGTGCAGTTTCAAAGCTCGCGGCTGATCGAGCTCCATCACGCTTGCAAGTGGGGTAGGGAGGCGAATACGGCCATGTGGAGTCTTATACATCCTGATAACAAATTCCAAGTGCTGGTCTCTAACGTGGCCTTCCATCAGGGGAGGAGCGTCTGATGCGGGCGCAATCAAGGTGTTGCTCCGTCCTCCTCGGCCTCCTCTCACAGTGGCTCAGCAACCGCATCTTTAGAAGGAGGAGGGAGGCACTGTCGAGTGGAAGTTCTCATCACCACTGGAGCCACACCAAACCTCCGGCCTCACACCATGGTAAGCAAAGGCTATGGCAAGCATGGAGAGAGGAGGAGGTGCAGGAAAGCGTCTCACCCCGCGTCCCCTTTTATAGGAGAGCAAAGGAAGGGGATGATGTCTACTACGCAACTTTATTCTTGTAGACACCTGTTGGGCCTCCAAGCGCAGAGTTTTGTAGGACAGTAAAATTTTTCCCTCAAGTGGATGACCTAAGGTTTATCAATCCGTGGGAGGCGAAGGATAAAGATAGTCTCTCTCAGACAACCCTGCAACCAAATAATAAAAAGTCTCTTGTGTCCCCAACACACCGAATACAATGGTAATTTGTATAGGTGCACTAGTTCGGATAAGATATGGTGATACAAGTGGATAGTAGATATTGATTTTTGTAATAAGAACAATAAAAAACTGCAAGGTAGTGCTACCTCTTGAGCTTGCATTGGTTTTCCCTTGAAGAGGAAAGGGTGATGTAGCAAAGTAGAGTAAATATTTCCCGCAGCTTTTGAGAACCAAGGTATCAATCCAGTAGGAGACAACGCACAGGCCACCGAATACCTGCACAAACAAACACTGACTTGCACCAACGCTATAAAGGGGTTGTCAATCGCTTCACGGTTATTTCCAAAGTGAGATCTGATATAGATGGATAAACGGTAAAGTAATATTTTTTGTATTTTTGGTTTATAGAACGAAAAGTAAAAGATTGCAAAGGAAGTAAATAGGAAACTAAAATTATAGATCGGAAACTTATATGATGGTAAATAGACCTGGGGGCCTTAGGTTTCACTAAAGGCTTCTCTCAAGATAGAAAATATTATGGTGGGTGAACAAATTACTGCCGAGCAATTGATAAAAAAGCGCAAAGTTATGACGATATCTAAGGCAATGATCATGAATATAGGCATCACGTCCGTATCAAGTAGACCGACTCCTTCCTGCATCCACTACTATTACTCCACACATGAACCAACCCTGCATGCATCTAGAGTATTAATGTCACATCCTAGTTAGTCATGCATTAGAGTGTTGCATCATGTTTAATCTTTCATTAGAAACCTGAAATGGGGATGACAGAACCCCCAGTCCCCTCTGAATCCAATTAGGGTTTACTAAAAACTTTTTCAATGAACCTGAAATGCCCTTCTAAAATGCCCATCATTTTTGTCTTGGTTCAGAACCTCTGCCAAAAGTGGTGCACATTTTCCTAGGCCAGCTTAGGGTTTTTGAATTAAATCATAAATATTTGAATTTGGGCATTTAAAATTATATAAAATATTTAAATGCTCAAATATCTCCAAACTAAAATGTTTCCTGTTGGAAATAATCCAACTATGGACCAGGAGTAGTTTGGTGATTTTAGGAGTAGCCTAAGTATTTTATTTAATTCAACAAAGTTGCAGAAGTATTAAAAAAACAGAAAACAGAAAAAAATGGAAAAAGCTTACCTGGGGCCCAGCACCCGGCCCACCTGCCGGCCCAGCCCAGCACCGCGCCAGCGAGCTGCTTGCCGGCCAGGCAGGCAGGCAGGTGCTCGACGGCGAGCACCGCATGGGTGCCACGCACCTGCTCGCCGCCTCGCCGCCTCCCTCGCCCGGCTAACGCCGTGAATCGGCCTCTCTCTCTCGCGCGAACCTCCCAGACACCCCCTCACCTCTCCAGCTCCTCTCCCTCGCTCTCCCACGCCATGGCCGACGCCATCGCCGCCACCCCCTCGCCGTAGCCACGCCCTCATTCAACCCCACGCCGTGCCGCCGTGTCCAGGAGCTCCGCCGCCGTCCACTTCATCGAGCTAGCCGAGCCCCGTGTGCTCGTGCGGCCCGAGACCACCACACCGACCTCGCCCGAGCTCGCCGTCGCCGGAGATCCCCTTCAACGCCGTCGCCGCCTCAGCTCGTCCCCGACCCCGCCGGTGGCCTCTACGGGAGCGCTGTGAGCCTAGCTACCCCTCCGACCCTCCCTCTCTCATTCCCGAGCCGTGTAGCCACCGCACGAAGATCACACGCACGCACCGCCGCGGATCTCGTCGCCGACGTGCTCCCGGCCATCCTCCGGCCAACCCGCGGTGGCCAACGCACTCACCACGCTGCGTTGGGCCCAACCGTGCACTTCCCGCACCTCCCCGCACACCCTAGGCCGAGTTCGCTTTCACCTGAACTCCGGTGGCTGCCAAGGTCGTCGCCGGCGCCAACTCCGGCCACCCTAACCCCAACGGACTCCACCAGGAGCTGCGGTTCGTCCTCAGCTCCACTCCGGTGGTCTCCGTGACCCATTTGGTGGCCGAAACGGCCAAAACCACTCCCGCCGCCGCGTCGGGCTCGCCGGCGGCTAAACGCCGGCGCTGCTGGCATTGACTTTGACCACGGGTGGGCCCTGGTTGACTCCCCTGAGTCAATGACAAGTGGGGCCCAGCCCTGTTAATTAAACAGGTTTAGTTTTAATTAAACTTTAATTAATTTAATCACCCTGACATGAGGGACCCACTGTCAGGTTTGACCCGGACGTGTTCCGTTGACCTGCTGACATCAGGCTGACGCAATAATTGATTTTCTGGAATTAATCTAATATAGGAAATTCCAGAATATAATTTAAACTTCAAAAATTCATAACTTTTATTCTGTAACTCCAAATCAGACAAATTATATATGAAAAATGATCAGAAAAATCCAATCTATCCATCTGTACTATTTCCATGCATGACTAAACAAGTTAACTTGATGTTTAATGCAGAACAAGGAAAAGCACTTTAAAAGGCCATGTTTGAGTTTGAAATTTGAATCTTTGATTCAAATTGGTCCAAACCCTTCTGGTCTTAGTTGCATTAGCCCAACACACTCATATTGCTATGTTTCATCCATGCATCATACTATTGCACATTGTTTGGTGATGGTTGTGTATCGGTGTCCTTTGCGACAGGTTCTGCCTCCGAGGAGTATCGTGATTACCCTAACGGAGAACCGTATCAGTGCATCGAACCATCAGGCAAGCAACCAACCATTTGATCATATCGATACAATCCCATGTTCTCGCTCCTGCTCTCTTTTACTACATCAAGACAACGCGTTTCAAACTGCTGTGTGCTACGGTAGTTGAACCCATTTCCTCTTTATGACCTGTCATTGCCACAGTAACTAGATGAAACCCACTAGCATGTGTAGGAGTTGATTGAGCCATATGTATGTGTTGTTCCTACCTTGCTATGCCTGCTATGCTTAGAGTCGTGTCAGGTCTGGTTCATCTGGGTGATGGCTAGAGTGAAATGATTATGTCGGTAATGAGAGTGGTGTGGTGAACACGATTTGGTAAAGGTATCGATGAGAGGCCATGTAGGAGTACATGGTGGGTTGTTTCATTGAAGCCGACCTTAAGCACTGAGATCTGTATGTGCGATTTAAGATACAGCTACTACCATGCATTGGGCCCTGAAATATGACCCCTCTCGACTTCTTATTCACCCTAGCTCTCTGTCCAGGAGTTGCACGTAGTTTTTGTTGTTTGTAGCCTACTTGAGGCCGTGGACAGCGCTGACCGTAGGGGTGGGCTGTGATGCGGTAGGTACGTGGCACGGTGTACCGAATACCCGTTAGGTATCTCGGGAACCCTGTTCACATCGTTCGGGGCCGTATGGGAAACCTCGGCCGGACTCCCTGCGGATGGAACCTGGATAGGCGATAAACCTGGACTAGAGGCTTAAGTGTTTAGGTAGGTCGTGGTCTACACCCACGTCGGCTTTCGCTTGAAGTCTGCCGAGCACATGTCGTGTGCAGACGCTAAGTGGTGGAAACATGTATGAAGAAGTACACCCCTGCAGGGTTATCATGATCTATTCGAATAGCCGCGTCCGCGGTAAAGGACTACTTGGTTGCCTATACAGTTCATAGACAAGTAAATGGAAACTACTAAAAGTCTCAAGATAAGTGTGAGTGCCGAGGATGGCTCTTCCGTAGGAAGACGGAGGTGGATCCTCGGTAGTGTATTGACGTGGAGAGTAGTGGACTCGTGTGCGCAAAACCATTTCAAGTTGGAGTCTCGTAGGTTAGCCTAGCCAAGAGTCAAAGCTGGCTTGCTGCAATAACTCCACCAACCCTTCTTGATAATATGCATGTATGTAGGATCTGATGTAAGTCTTGCTGAGTACCTTTGTACTCATGTTGCTATAATTTACATTTTTACAGAAGACGCTGCAACCCCTTCTGATGGGTTCTACGTAGACGTTGACATCAATGAGTAGGCTAAGGCCCAGCTGGTGATCCTGAGCTTGTGAAGGACCACGTAGTATAGCTAGGCTTTCCAAGCCTCTTTTATTTTTCTAGTTGTCTGTACTCAGACAAGTTACTTCCGCTGCTGTTTTGTATGACTGTATGACTTGAATGCTGGGTCGTGTGACCCGTACCTTTGTGTATGTTATGTAAGGCTCTCTGAGCCTTAAATAAAGTACTTGTGTCATAGAGTCATGTTGTGATGCCTTGTTGTATTTGCACATATCGAGCATATTGTGTGTATGATTGAAATGCTTGGTATGTGTGGGATCTGACTATCTAGTTGTTTATCTTTAGTAGCCTCTCTTACCGGGAAATGTCTCCTAGTGTTACCGCTGAGCCATGGTAGCTTGCTACTGCTCTGGAACACTTAGGCTGGCCGGCATGTGTCCTTCTTCGTTCCTGTGTCTGTCCCTTCGGGGAAATGTCACGCATTGAGTATCGGAGTCCTGTTAGCCCGCTACAGCCCGGTTTACCGGAGTCCTGCTAGCCCAGTGCTACAGCCCGGACCCACTTGCTGTTGACCAACACGTTCGAAGCTGGGTCATGGATGCATGTCCCTATAAGTCTGTGCCACTTTGGGTTTATGACTAGTCATGTCAGCCCGGGCTCCTTATCATATGGATGCTAGCGACACTATCATATACGTGAGCCAAAAGGCGCAAACGGTCCCGGGCAAAGGTAAGGCGACACCCGTGGGGATACCGTGCGTGAGGCCGCAAAGTGATATGAGGTGTTACAGGCTAGATCAATGTGACATCGAGTCGGGGTCCTGACAGCGTTGGTATCAGAGCCGGACTGCCTGTAGGTTCTCCAAGCCAAATTGGTCGATGTTGAGTCTAGAAATTCTTTAGTTATATGTTGGGGAATTGTTTGTGGGTTGGAACGTAAGGCTCCTTTTACTTCTTTATCTTATGACATTCTGATCTGAGTCAGTCTATTCTTCCACCGGGGGTTAAGGAATTAGGATCTATTCTCTCTATCAGGATCACGTGTTACTAATCAGTAGTACCTTATAGGTTTGATGGATACAAGCCTAGTTCAATTCTACTACCACATTATGTTGCTAGGATGGACTCAGAACTTGATATGATGATGTTGAGTGTGTATCAAATCCTTTGTCAAATGTCTCAAAATCCTTCTTGAGCATTTACAGCTGTTATGCTGCCGAAATTTTGCTAGAAATTCTAATGCCTTTGCATTATGATTGTGCTTTCAGATGGCCACTCGCGACCTCAATCAAGTGGTTCGCCTGACTCGATGCCTAGATGTACCCGGTCATACCGCCATGTTGGTCAGGGTAATGACTGAGGCTGGATACCGTTGGTATCCTGAGTACACGGTCGAAGAGCAATTTCGGGACTTCAATCAAAGCCAGTATCTCTGCACTGTCAGGATATTTCCATCTTATCCTGGATCCACCGAGCCCCTTCACTGCTCCTATGGACTCGGGGTTACTATTGAGATGGCTGTGCAGGACGCCGCCTACTCTATGATGACCATCATGCGAGTCAGGTCTGGTCTATTTCGGGACTCTGATTTCCGGTATATGCCAGGATCACTTCCGGGAGCACAAGGGTATCTCCAGGCTATCTATGCTGACCCCACCCAGGAGGATTCATGGACCCGCACTACTGCTGAGATGCTCGAGGATAAGGACCGTGAAAATCTGGCCTTGAGGTTAGAGCTCTTCAATACCCGTGCTGACCATTGGGCCACATTGACTCGGTTTGCACCGGCAGTGCAAGCTGGATATTCGGATATGCGCGATCTCTATCCTGTGAGATCTGCTCTGCTAGACGTGATGGGTTGGCGTGATGTAGGAGGCATCACCCCACCTCGCGGTCCCCGCAGGCCACCGTCTGTTGGTCCAAGACCTCATCCTAGTCCCTATGGTCCACAAGCTCCGCGAGATCGTCTGTTTCCGGATGATCATGTTGAGCTTCCAGGCTATGGAGGTGACTTCTACGAGGACTACTACGGATCGGTCTGAGTTAGTGGTAGTATCACTAGTTCGTGCTAGCTGTGTCGTTTATCGTCCTGCGTGACTCGTGGGATATGACCTAGTTTGTACTCTTTCCGGAGATGTAGAAAAATAATGTATAGGAGCTTGGGATGCCTCCGATGAGATGTAATCCTCTTTTCACCGTAATAGTACTTTGTTTGGTCTTGTACTAAACCCTGTATGGTGTGTATGACGATGGAATAAAGAAGCAGTTTCTGTATCTACCATGTCATACGGATGATCATCTTGCATTCCGAGTTATTCCTTACATTCTGTATCCTATGTCGGAATTTTATCATTCTGACTGAATCATTGTCTTGTTTACCTAGGATGGTCAACACGCGCACTAACCCTGCTCCTCAAGAGCAGGCCGAAGGCAGTGAAGTCAGGAATGCAAATCTGCCTCATCCTCCTTCCCTAGCCGAGGTTATGATGGAAGCCGAAAGAAACAAGCGGGAGACCAACCGTTTGTTGGAGCGTATTGAACAGAACACGGCACACCATCAGAGGACTAACATGGTGTCACTCAGTGATTTCATCAAGTTACATCCACCCACGTTCCACCACTCCGTCGAGCCTCTCGACGCTGATGACTGGCTTCGCAGTATTTCTCACAAACTGCGTTCCGCGCTGGTAGCGGAGGCTGACAAGGTCACCTTTGCTGCATATCATCTTGAAGGCCCCGCCAGTCTATGGTGGGAGAATTATGGAGCTATGCGCCCAGCGGGCCATGTCACTACTTGGGCTGAATTCAGCGAGGCTTTCCGTGAACATCACATTCCGGAGGGTCTCATGGACCGTAAACGTGAGGAATTTTGCAATTTCACCCAAGGCCGACTCTCTGTGGATGTTTACAGCAGGGAGTTGGGTAACCTCGCACGTTATGCAACTGAGGAAGTTTCTACTGATGCTAAGAAGCAAGCGAGGTTCCGTAAGGGACTTAGTCCTGAGCTTCACCGCGACCTCCATCTGCATGAGTGCACATCTTTTCAGAAACTTGTTAACAAGGCCATCAGTGCTGAAACTGGTCAGACTGATTATGACGCAACACGCAAGCATGGCCGTGACATGGGTTCCTCATCCGGTGCTGGTCCTCAGAAGCACCGCGTGTGGGTGCCCAACACCGCCCTGCCACCCAGGTTCACACCGAGGCCATCTTTCCAGGCGCCTCGCCCTGTTCAACAGTCTGCACCAGCCAAGCCCTATGGGGGTCCAACCAACAATGCTCCTCCACGTACCAGCTCCGTGACCTGTTTCAAGTGTGGGGAATCTGGTCACTATATGCGTGAGTGTCCCCAGACCAACCCCAACCAGCCTGCTAAAGCTGTTGGCCGTGGCAAGCCGACAGGGAAAGTGTTCCATGCCAAGCCGGCCACCGCTACACGTGGCCATGTCAACTGTATCTCTGCCGAAGAAGCTCAAGAGGATCCCAACGTCGTTCTCGGTACGCTCCTTGTTAATTGCCACCCGGCATCTATTCTTTTTGACACAGGAGCCTCTCATTCTTTTATATCTGAAAACTATGCTCGTTTGCATAACATCGCATTCTGTGACATGCCAGCCTCTATGGTAATTCAAACTCCGGGATCCAAATGGCAAACTTCTAGAGTAAGCCATGGAAATGAAATCCAAGTCGACAGACTTGTTTTCCTCGCATCTTTGATAGCCCTTAAATCTTCAGATATTAATATCATTCTGGGTATGGACTGGATGTCAGTTCATCATGCCCAAATTGATTGCTTCTCTAGGACTGTTCAACTTACCCATCCTTCGGGGAAGATAGTCAATGTCTTGACCCGATTAGCCAAGCGACAATTATATTCTCTTAACGCCAGCCCTTTGCCAGACCTTGAGGACGTTCCGGTAGTCCGTGACTTCCCGGATGTCTTCCCAGAGGAATTGCCAGGTGTTCCACCTGACAGGGATGTTGAGTTCGTAATAGACCTCATTCTAGGAACCGTTCCGATTGCTAGAAGACCCTATAAGATGGCACCACTAGAACTAGCCGAGCTTAAGAAACAACTCGATGAGTCCTTGAAAAAGGGTTTCATCCGACCTAGCTCATCTTCGTGGGCTTGCCCCGTCCTATTCGTCAAGAAGAAGAATGGTACGGACCGGATGGTTGTAGATTATCGACCTGTCAATTTGGTCACAATAAAGAACAAATATCCGCTCCCCAGGATCAACGACCTGTATGATCAGCTCGCTAGATCCTCAGTCTTCTCCAAGATGGATTTGAGGTTGGGCTACCATCAAATCAAAATCAGAAACGGGGACATTCCTAAAACGGCCTTTGTTACTCGTTATGGCCAATACGAGTACACCGTCATGTCCTTCGGCTTAACCAACGCTCCAGCCACCTTTTCTCGGTTAATGAACTCAATCTTCATGGAGTATTTGGATAAATTCGTCGTAGTTTATCTCGATGATATACTCATCTACTCCAAGAACGAGGAAGAACATGCCGAACATTTAAGGCTAGTGTTGAAGAAACTTCGAGAGTACCGCCTTTATGCCAAGTTTTCCAAATGTGAATTTTGGTTGTCAGAAGTGACCTATCTGGGTCATGTAATATCTGGTAAAGGTATTGCTGTTAACCCCGACCAAGTTCAAGCCGTCCTTAATTGGACTCCACCTGAATCGGTCAAGCAAGTTCGGAGTTTTCTGGGCTTAGCGAGCTATTGTCGTCGCTTTGTCGAAAACTTCTCCAAAGTTGCTAAACCTCTAACCGAACTCCTCAAGAAAGATAAGAAATTCGAATGGACTCCACAATGTGAGCACAGCTTTCAGGAACTGAAAAGACGCCTGACTTCTGCTCCCGTTCTGGTACCGCCAGACTTCTCTAAGGACTTTGTTATCTACTGCGACGCCTCGCAACAAGGACTAGGTTGCATTCTCATGCAAGATCGACACGTAATTGCTTACGCTTCACGGCAATTGCACCCACATGAGGAGAATTATCCTACTCATGATCTAGAGCTTGCAGCCGTAGTCTATGCACTTAAAACCTGGCGACATTACCTTCTCGGTAACCGTTGTGAAATATTCACTGATCACCAAAGTCTGAAGTACATTTTCACCCAACCGGATTTGAATCTCAGGCAAAGACGTTGGGTTGAGTTGATCACAGATTTCGACTTAGGAATAACTTACACCCCAGGGAAAGCCAACGTCATGGCTGATGCGCTAAGTCATAAATCTTATTGTAACAACCTAATGTTACAACAAAGTCAACCGCTTCTCCATGAGGAATTTCGGAAGCTTAACCTTCACATTGTTCCTCAAGGATTTCTTTCCACCTTTGTAGCGAAACCTACTCTTACGGATCAAATCATCGCTGCCCAAAAGCGAGATAAAGGAATATCTAAAATCAAGGAGAACATTGCTAGCGGAGGTGCTAGTTGTTTCTCCACAAATGATCATGGTGTTGTGTACTTTGAGAACCGTCTAGTGGTTCCCAAGAACCAGCATCTACGGCAGTTGATCCTTAAGGAGGCTCATGAATCTCCTCTCACCATTCATCCGGGTAGTACCAAGATGTATCAGGACCTACGCCAGAGGTTCTGGTGGACTAGGATGAAGAGAGAAATTGCTCAGTATATTGCTAATTGCGACGTCTGTCGTCGTGTAAAAGCAGAGCATCAACGGCCTGCTGGCACCCTTCAGCCCCTAGCTATTCCTGAATGGAAATGGGATAAAATTGGTATGGATTTCATTACCGGTTTTCCCAGGACCAAGAGAGGGAATAATGCTATCTTTGTCGTTGTCGATCGTCTTTCCAAAGTAGCCCATTTCCTACCTGTTCGTGAGAGTATAACCGCTAGTCAATTGGCAGACTTATACATCTCCCGGATAGTGTCTCTCCATGGTGTTCCTTTGGAAATTAACTCGGATCGAGGAAGTCTTTTCACCTCTCGATTTTGGGAAAGTTTCCAAAACGCTATGGGAACCCGCCTTTCCTTTAGCACCGCTTTTCACCCTCAATCGAGTGGTCAAGTAGAACGCGTCAACCAGATCCTAGAAGACATGCTTCGAGCCTCTGTCATCTCATTCGGAATGGATTGGGAGAAATGCCTTCCATTTGCCGAATTTGCTGACAACAACAGCTATCAATCTAGCTTGGGTAAAGCCCCTTTTGAAGTTCTCTATGGACGACGGTGTCGAACACCCCTTAACTGGTCAGAGACCGGGGAAAGACAATTCTTTGGCCCGGATATGATTCAGGAAGCAGAAGAACAAGTTCGCATCGTTCGTGAAAAGTTGAGAACAGCCCAATCTCGTCAAAAGAGTCAATATGACCGAAAACATAAGGCTATGACCTTCGAGGTTGACGAGAAGGCTTATCTTTGGGTTACCCCTCTGAAGGGAACCCATCGTTTCGGTATCAAAGGAAAATTGGCTCCTCGTTACATTGGACCTTTTCGCATTCTCGCCAAACGAGGAGAAGTTGCCTACCAGTTGGAACTACCTCCGCACCTCTCCAGAGTCCACGATGTCTTCCATGTTTCTCAACTCAGGCGTTGCTTCTCGGATCCTATCCGTGGAGTGGACTACGAAACGCTTGATCTCCAAGATAATCTTACATATCGAGAGTACCCCATTCGTATCCTTGATCAGGCCGAGCGTACCACTCGACGTCATAATGTCAAGTTTCTCAAAGTACAATGGTCGCACCATTCTGAGGATGAAGCAACTTGGGAAAGGGAGGATCGTCTTCGACTCGAGTATCCCGCCTTCTTCCCGGAGGAACCCAAATCTCGGGACGAGATTCTTTTGAGTGGGGGTGAGTTGTCACATCCTAGTTAGTCATGCATTAGAGTGTTGCATCATGTTTAATATTTCATTAGAAACCTGAAATGGGGATGACAGAACCCCCAGTCCCCTCTGAATCCAATTAGGGTTTACTAAAAACTTTTTCAATGAACCTGAAATGCCCTTCTAAAATGCCCATCATTTTTGTCTTGGTTCAGAACCTCTGCCAAAAGTGGTGCACATTTTCCTAGGCCAGCTTAGGGTTTTTGAATTAAATCATAAATATTTGAATTTGGGCATTTAAAATTATATAAAATATTTAAATGCTCAAATATCTCCAAACTAAAATGTTTCCTGTTGGAAATAATCCAACTATGGACCAGGAGTAGTTTGGTGATTTTAGGAGTAGCCTAAGTATTTTATTTAATTCAACAAAGTTGCAGAAGTATTAAAAAAACAGAAAACAGAAAAAAAATGGAAAAAGCTTACCTGGCGCCCAGCACCCGGCCCACCTGCCGGCCCAGCCCAGCACCGCGCCAGCGAGCTGCTTGCCGGCCAGGTAGGCAGGCAGGTGCTCGACGGCGAGCACCGCATGGGTGCCACGCACCTGCTCGCCGCCTCGCCGCCTCCCTCGCCCGGCTAACGCCGTGAATCGGCCTCTCTCTCTCTCCCGAACCTCCCAGACACCCCCTCACCTCTCCAGCTCCTCTCCCTCGCTCTCCCACGCCATGGCCGACGCCATCGCCGCCACCCCCTCGCCGTAGCCACGCCCTCCGTCAACCCCACGCCGTGCCGCCGTGTCCAGGAGCTCCGCCGCCGTCCACTTCATCGAGCTAGCCGAGCCCTGTGTGCTCGTGCGGCCCGAGACCACCGCACCGACCTCGCCAGAGCTCACCGTCGCCGGAGATCCCCTTCAAAACCGTCGCCGCCTCAGCTCGTCCCCGACCCCGCCGGTGGCCTCTACGGGAGCGCTGTGAGCCTAGCTACCCCTCCGACCCTCCCTCTCTCATTCCCGAGCCGTGTAGCCACCGCACAAAGATCACACGCACGCACCGCCGCGGATCTCGTCGCCGACGTGCTCCCGGACATCCTCCGGCCAACCCGCGGTGGCCAACGCACTCACCATGCTGCGTTGGGCCCAACCGTGCACTTCCCGCACCTCCCCGCACACCCTAGGCCGAGTTCGCTTTCACCCGAACTCTGGTGGCCGCCAAGGTCGTCGCCGGCGCCAACTCCGGCCACCCCGACCCCAACGGACTCCACCAGGAGCTGCGGTTCGTCCTCAGCTCCACTCCGGTGGTCTCCGTGACCCATTTGGTGGCCGAAACGGCCAAAACCACTCCCGCCGCCGCGTCGGGCTCGCCGGCGGCTAAACGCCGGCGCCGCTGGCATTGACTTTGACCACGGGTGGGCCCTGGTTGACTCCCCTGAGTCAATGACAGGTGGGGCCCAACCCTGTTAATTAAACAGGTTTAGTTTTAATTAAACTTTAATTAATTTAATCACCCTGACATGCGGGACCCACTGTCAGGTTTGACCCGGACGTGTTCCGTTGACCTGCTGACGTCAGGCTGACGCAATAATTGATTTTCTGGAATTAATCTAATATAGGAAATTCCAGAATATAATTTAAACTTCAAAAATTCATAACTTTTATTCTGTAACTCCAAATCAGACAAATTATATATGAAAAATGATCAGAAAAATCCAATCTATCCATCTGTACTATTTCCATGCATGACTAAACAAGTTAACTTGATGTTTAATGCAGAACAAGGAAAAGCACTTTAAAAGGCCATGTTTGAGTTTGAAATTTGAATCTTTGATTCAAATTGGTCCAAACCCTTCTGGTTTTAGTTGCATTAGCCCAACACACTCATATTGCTATGTTTCATGCATGCATCATACTGTTGCACATTGTTTGGTGATGGTTGTGTATCGGTGTCCTTTGCGACAGGTTCTGCCTCCGAGGAGTATCGTGATTACCCTAACGAAGAACCGTATCAGTGCATCGAACCATCAGGCAAGCAACCAACCATTTGATCATATCGATACAATCCCATGTTCTCGCTCCTGCTCTCTTTTACTGCATCAAGACAACGCGTTTCAATCTGCTGTGTGCTACGGTAGTTGAACCCATTTCCTCTGCATGACCTGTCATTGCCACAGTAACTAGATGAAACCCACTAGCATGTGTAGGAGTTGATTGAGCCATATGTATGTGTTGTTCCTACCTTGCTATGCCTGCTACGCTTAGAGTCGTGTCAGGTCTGGTTCATCTGGGTGATGGCTAGAGTGAAATGATTATATCGGTAATGAGAGTGGTGTGGTGAACACGATTTGGTAAAGGTATCGATGAGAGGCCATGTAGGAGTACATGGTGGGTTGTTTCATTGAAGCCGACCTTAAGCACTGAGATCTGTATGTGCGATTTAAGATACAGCTACTACCATGCATTGGGCCCTGAAATATGACCCCGCTCGACTTCTTATTCACCCTAGCTCTCTGTCCAGGAGTTGCACGTAGTTTCTGGTGTTTGTAGCCTACTGGAGGCCGTGGACAGCGCTGACCGTAGGGGTGGGCTGTGATGCGGTAGGTACGTGGCACGGTGTACCGAATACCCGTTAGGTATCTCGGGAACCCTGTTCACATCATTCGGGGCCGTATGGGAAACCTCGGCCGGACTCCCTGCGGATGGAACCTGGATAGGCGATAAACCTGGACTAGAGGCTTAAGTGTTTAGGTAGGTCGTGGTCTACACCCACGTCGGCTTTCGCTTGAAGTCTGCCGAGCACATGTCGTGTGCAGACGCTAAGTGGTGGAAACATGTATGAAGAAGTACACCCCTGCAGGGTTATCATGATCTATTTGAATAGCCGCGTCCGCGGTAAAGGACTACTTGGTTGCCTATACAGTTCATAGACAAGTAAATGGAAACTACTAAAAGTCTCAAGATAAGTGTGAGTGCCGAGGATGGCTCTTCCGTAGGAAGACGGAGGTGGATCCTCGGTAGTGTATTGACGTGGAGAGTAGTGGACTCGTGTGCGCAAAACCATTTCAAGTTGGAATCTCGTAGGTTAGCCTAGCCAAGAGTCAAAGCTGGCTTGCTGCAATAACTCCACCAACCCTTCTTGATAATATGCATGTATGTAGGATCTGATGTAAGTCTTGCTGAGTACCTTTGTACTCATGTTGCTATAATTTACATTTTTACAGAAGACGCTGCAACCCCTTCTGATGGGTTCTACGTAGACGTTGACATCAATGAGTAGGCTAAGGCCCAGGTGGTGATCCTGAGCTTGTGAAGGACCACGTAGTATAGCTAGGCTTTCCAAGCCTCTTTTATTTTTCTAGTTGTCTGTACTCAGACAAGTTACTTCCGCTGCTGTTTTGTATGACTGTATGACCTGAATGCTGGGTCGTGTGACCCGTACCTTTGTGTATGTTATGTATGGCTCTCTGAGCCTTAAATAAAGTACTTGTGTCATAGAGTCATGTTGTGATGCCTTGTTGTATTTGGACATATCGAGCATATTGTGTGTATGATTGAAATGCTTGGTATGTGTGGGATCTGACTATCTAGTTGTTTATCTTTGGTAGCCTCTCTTACCGGGAAATGTCTCCTAGTGTTACCGCTGAGCCATGGTAGCTTGCTACTGCTCTGGAACACTTAGGCTGGCCGGCATGTGTCCTTCTTCGTTCCTGTGTCTGTCCCTTCGGGGAAATGTCACACATTGAGACCGGAGTCCTGTTAGCCCGCTACAGCCCGGTTTACCGGAGTCCTGCTAGCCCAGTGCTACAGCCCGGACCCACTTGCTGTTGACCGACACGTTCGAAGCTGGGTCATGGATGCCTATCCCTGTAAGTCTGTGCCACTTTGGGTTTACGACTAGTCATGTCAGCCCGGGCTCCTTATCATATGGATGCTAGCGACACTATCATATACGTGAGCCAAAAGGCGCAAACGGTCCCGGGCAAAGGTAAGGCGACACCCGTGGGGATACCGTGCGTGAGGCCGCAAAGTGATATGAGGTGTTACAGGCTAGATCAATGTGACATCGAGTCGGGGTCCTGACAATTAAGTTCATAAAAACAGAGTAGCGCATTAAGATGACATGATGTAGCGGGATAAACTCAAGCAATATGATGAAAACCCCATCTTGTTATCCTCGATGGCAACAATACAATACGTGTCGGTTCCCCTTCTGTCACTAGGATCTAGCACCACAAGAGTGAACCCAAAGCTAAGCACTTGTCCCATTGCAAGAAAAACCAATCTAGTTGGCAAAACCATATCAATAGTTCAAAGAGACTTGCAAAGATATCAAATCATGCATATAAGAATTCAGAGGAGATTCAAATAATATTCATAGATAAGCTTATCATAAATCCACAATTTATCGGATCTCGGCAAACACACCGCAAAGGAGAATTATAGCGAATAGATCTCCAAGAACATCGAGGAGAACATGGTATTAAGAATCAAAGATAAAGAAGAAGCCATCTAGCTACGAGCTATGGACCCGTAGGTCTGTGGTAAACTACTCACGCTTCATTGGAGAGGCAATGGTGTTGATGTAGAAGCCCTCTGTGATCAAATGCCCCTCCGGCAGGACGCCGGAAAAGGCCCCTAGATGGGATCTCACGAGTACAGAAGGTTGCGGCGGTGTAAAAGTGGTTTCGTGGCTCCCATGGAAGGTTTTGGGATATTTGAGAATACATAGGCGGAAGAAATAGGTCGCTGGAGTCACGAGGGCCCCACAAGGGTGGGGTCGCGCCCTACCGCCCTCGGTGCACCCTCCGTCCTTGTGGCCGCCTCGTGGCTTTCCTGACATGCACTCCCAGCCCTCTGGATGCCTTTTGGTCCAAGAAAAATCATCATGAAAGTTTCATTCCGTTTGGACTCCGTTTGGTATTCCTTTTCTGCGAAACTCTAAAGCAAGGAAAAAACATGAACTGGCACTGGGCTCTAGGTTAATAGGTTAGTCCCAAAAATCATATAAAATAGCATATTAATGCATATAAAACATCCAAAACAGATAATATAATATCTTGGAACAATTAAAAATTATAGATACGTTGGAGACGTATCAGGTAGCAATTGATAAAACGGAGCACAAACGGTATTGCAATGCTGGAAAATGAGGCCCAGGGTCTGTACTTTCGCTAGTGCAATCTCTAAACAACGCCAATCTAATTGGATCATATAACCATCCCTCGACGTGGGATGAAGAATCACTCCAAAGTTCCTATCTAGCGGAGAACACAAGAAGAAATTGTTTGTAGCTATGCTTTCCGATCGATCTATCCAAGAGTTCGTACTAAAATAACACCAAGTTATTCTTTCTGATCGATCTATCAAGAGTTCGTACTAAAATAACACTAGGTTATTCTTTCCGATCGATCTATCAAGAGTTCATACTAAAATAACACCAAAGCAAATTTAGATTCACAATACTCAATCCAACACAAAGAACCTCAAAGAGTGTCCCAAGATTTCTATCGAAGAAACAAAAGACGAGAACGTGCATCAACCCTTATGCATAGATTACCCCAATGTCACCTTGGGAATCCACGAGTTGAGTGCCAAAACACATATCAAGTGAATCAATATGACACCCCATTGTCACCATGGGTATTCATAGCAAGAAATACATCGAGTGCTCTCAAATCAATAAAAGTATTCAATCTGATAAAACAGAATCTCAAATGGAAAACTCAATTCAGCAGAACAAGATAGAGAGGGAGAAACAAGATATGATCCAACTATATTAACAAAGCCCGCGATACATCAAGATCGCGCCATCTCATGAACATGAGAGAGAGAGAGATAGATTAAACACATAGCTACTAGTACAAACCCTCAGCCCCGAGGGTGGACTACTCCCTCCTCATCATGGTGGCCGCCGGGATGATGAAGATGGCCACCGGTGATGATTTTCCCCTCCGGTGGAATGCTGGAATGGGGTCTGGATTGGGTTTTTGTGGCTACAGAGGCTTGCGGCGACTGAACTTCTGATCTAGGGTTCTCTTCAGGGTTTTTGGAATATTTAGGAATTTATAGGACGAAGAGGAGGTGCAGGAGGCCACTGAGGTGAGCACAACCCACCAAGGTGCGCCTGGGCCGCGAGGCGCGCCCAGGTGGTTTGTGTCCCCTTCGGGGCACCCCTCTGGTAATTCTTTGGCCCACTGGATGTCCTCTGGTAAAAAGAATCCCCAAAAATTTTCATTGCATTTGGACTCCGCTTGGTATTGATTTTCTGTGATGTAAAAAACAAGCAATATAAGCCACCTGAAAAGACAAGATTCATAATTGTTCTCACACAATGCCTACTGTACCTTATCATTTCCACAATTTATATTGAGCAATATAAGCCATATAAACTAGGAAACAAGCAACCTATGCATTGAAAATAGAATCTGTCAAAAACATAATAGTCTGTAATGATCTGGAAACTTCGTATACTTCTGTAACTCAAGAAATTCTGAAAAATTACGAAAATGTAGGCAATTTGTATATCAATCTTGTGTGAAAAAGATCAGGATTTTATCGCGCTTCTATGAATTTTGAAAATTATTTTACTGGACACAAAAGTTTCAGTTTTTCAACAAGATCAAATCAACTATCATCCACACTATCCCAACGGCTTTACTTGGCACTTTATTGAAAAAATCTATAAAACATGATTACTATAGTCGCATAATCATGTCAATACAAAAACAGTAGGTAAAAGTGTTGGCTTATCTCCCAACAAGCGCTTTTGTTTAATGCCTTTTAAGATAGGCATGATAATTCCAATGATGCTCACATGAAAAATAAGAATTGAAACAGAAAGAGAGCATCTTGAAGCATATGACTAGCACATTTAAGTCTAACCCACTTCCTATGCATAGGAATTTTGTGAGCACTTATGGGAACAAGAATCAACTAGCATAGGGAGGCAACACAAGCAAAACTTCAAGATTTTCAACACAAAGAGAGGAAACTTGATATTATTGAGATATGTAGAAGCATATGTTCTTCTCTCATAATAATTTTCAATACAATCATGAATGAATTTAACAATATACTATCATATAAGGCATTCTTTTCATGATCCACAAGCTTAGAAATTTTATTAATCTCCACATAAGCAAATTTATTCTCATGAATAGTAGTGGGAGCAAACTCAACAAAATAACTAACATGTGATTGAAAATTAAAATCATGATGACAAGTTTCATGGTTATCATTATTCAATATAGCATACATGTCATCACCATAATCATCATAGATAGCAACGATGTTCTCATAGTCAATTGAAGCCTCATCAAAAATGGTGGATTCATCATTACATAAATTAGTCATGACCTCTCCGAATCCACTTTCATCATTATAATCATCATAAGTAGGAGGTGTGCAATCATTATAACAAATTTGCACATCTAATCTTGGGGGGACTTAAAATATCATCTTCATCAAATATAGCATACCCAAGCTTATGTCTTGGTATATCATTAGCATCATGGATATTCAAAGTATTCATACTAGCAACATTGCAATCATGCTCATCATTCATGCCAATCATTTTATTGAATTCTTCTTCTATCAATTGAGCACAATTTTCCTTTCCATCATTTTCAAGAAAGACATTATAAAGATGAACAATATGATGCAACCTCAATTCCATTTTTTCTAGTTTTTTTTATACAAACCAAAGTAGTGATAAAACAAGAAACTAAAAGATTCGATTGCAAGATATAAAGATATACCTTCAAGCACTCACCTCCCCCGCAACGGTGCCAGGAATGAACTTGATGTCTACCACGCCACTTTATTCTTGTAGACACGTATCGGGCCTCCAAGCGTAGAGTTTTGTAGGACAGTTTCAATTTTCCCTCAAGTGGATGACCTAAGGTTTATCAATCCGTGGGAGGCATAGGATGAAGATAGTCTTTCCAGACAACCCTGCAACCAAATAATAAAAAGTCTCTTGTGTCCCAAACACACCAAATACAATGGTAATTTGTATAGATGCACTAGTTCAGCGAAGAGATGGTGATACAACTGTAATATGGATAGTAGATATTGATTTTTGTAATAAGAACAATAAAAAATAGGAAGGTAGCAATTGATAAAACGGAGCACAAACGGTATTGCAATGCTTGAAAATAAGGCCTAGGGTTCGTACTTTCAGTAGTGCAATCTATCAACAATGCTAATCTAATTGGACCATATAACCATCCCTGAACGTACGATGAAGAATCACTCCAAAGTTCCTATCTAGTGGAGAACATAAGAAGAAATTGTTTGTAGCTATTCTTTCCGATCGAGCTATCCTAGAGTTCGTACTAAAATAACACCAAGTTATTCTTTTTGATCGATCTACCAGGAGTTCATACTAAAATAACACAAAGTTATTCTTTCCAATCGATCTATGAAGAGTTCATACTAAAATAACACCAAAGCAAATTCTGATTCATAATACTCAATCCAACACAAAGAACCTCAAAGAGTGCCCCAAGATTTCTACCGGAGAAACAAAAGATGAGAATGTGCATTAATCCCTATGCATAGATTACCCCAATGTCACCTCGGGAATCAATGAATTGAGTGCCAAAACACGTATCAAATGAATCAATATGATACCTCATTGTCACCACCGGTATTCATAGCAAGACATACATCAAGTGCTCTCAAATCCATAAAAGTATTCAATCCGATAAAATGAAAGCTCAAAGGGAAAACTCAATTCATCACAACAAGATAGAGGGGGAGAAACACCATATGATCCAACTATATTAACAAAGCCCGTGATACATCAAGATCCTGCCATCTCAAGAACATGCGAGAGAGAGATAGATTAAACACATAGCTACTGGTACAAACCCTTAGCCCTGAGGGTGGACTACTCCCTGCTCATCATGGTGGCCGCCGGGATGATGAAGATGGCCACCGGTGACGATTTTTCCCTCCACAGGAGTGCTGGAACGGGGTCTAGATTTGTTTTTCATGGCTACAGAGGCTTGCGGCGGCTGAACTTCTGATGTAGGGTTCTCTTCAGGGTTTTCGGAATACTGAGGAAGTTATAGGGCGAAGAGGTGGTGCAGGAGGCCACTAAGGTGAGCACAACCCACCAGGGTGCGCCTGGGCCCCCAGGCGAGCCTAGTTGGGTTGTGCCCCTCTCGGGGCACCCCTTTGTTACTTCTTCAGCCCACTGGATGTCTTCTGCGAAAAAATCTCCAAAAAGTTTCTTTGCGTTTGGACTCCGCTTGGTATTGATTTTATGTGATGTAAAAAAGAAGCAAAAAACAACAACTGGCACTGGGCACTATGTCAATAGGTTTGTCCCAAAAAATGATATAAAGTTGCTATAAATGATTGTAAAACATCCAAGAATGATAATATAACTGCATGGAACAATAAAAAATTATGGATACGTTGGAGACCTATTAGGGGCTAGATTTTTCCGTGGAGGTTGCTGCCCTGTTCGACCAATCTGGCTCCCCCTCACCATTAACGGCTCGAAGAATCAAGGCCGACCCTCTACTCCAATCCATGGCACCTGGCTTTCTGCCATGGCACCTGTCGGTGTCAAAACCGACGGATCTTGGGTAGGGGGTCCCGAACTGTGCGTCTAGGTGGATGGTAACAGGAGACAAGGGACACGATGTTTTTACCCAGGTTTGGGCCCTCTCGGTGGAGGTAAAACCCTACTCCTTCTTGATTAACATTGATGATATGGGTAGTACAAGAGTAGATCTACCACGAGATCAGAGAGGCTAAACCCTAGAAGCTAGCCTATGGTATGATTTTTATTCATCCTACGGACTAAAACCCTCCGGTTTATATAGACACCGGAGAGGGCTAGGGTTACACAGAGTCGGTTACAATGGTAGGAGATCTACATATCTGTATTGCCAAGCTTGCCTTCCACGCCAAGGAAAGTCCCATCGGGACACGGGATGGAGTCTTCAATCTTGTATCTTCATAGTCTAGGAGTCCGGCCAATGATGATAGTTCGGCTATCCGGACACCCCCTAGTCTGGAACTCCCTCAGCACCCATTCCCGTACCCTCTACATCCACCACCGACCCTCCCCAATGCATGCAATATGCATGGCAGAAGCGCTTGGCGCGGTAAGAATAGTGGGATGGCAGTTACCGCCCCGTGAACGTGGGACGCGGGTACTCCGCAAGCGTGGCCCATTATATGCCCCAGTATAATTGGCGTTACACGCTGCGCAAGAGAACTAGAAACTAACCTGGGCTCATGTTAATGAACAAGCAAAGAGGATCTCAAAGGGCGAGCCACTGCTATGTTGCTGCCTGTGCACTGGTTAGGGCCTACCCTGACGATGCCCGGCAGCGCGTTCGGGCCAGGCTCGGGGGCTCCTGTTGGTGCAACAAACCTTGGGTCTGTTTCCTAAACTGTGCACATGCCTAAGAACAATATCACAACACCAAGATTGGACCAAGCACGAAGGGATCAGCTCTTTGAAGAATCAGAGAGCTGGATGAGAAGACCAAGTCAAGCCAGAGAGACAAGATACTGCTAAGGAAAAAAACTCCCTTGTCGGGCAGACGAGCTTGGCAAGGTTGGAGTTACCTCGGAAGCAAGCCTCCAGATCGTAGACAATATCCAAGGCAATGATCAATATAGAGGCATCACGTCCAAGATTAGTACACCGACTCCTGCCTGCATCTACTACTATTACTCCACACATTGACCTTTATCCAGCATGCATCTAGTGTATTAAGTTCATGGAGAAATGGAGTAATGCAATAAGAATGACGACATGATGTAGACGATATCTATTCATTAGGAATAGCCCCCATCTTGTTATCCTTAATAGCAACGATACATGTGTGTCTTGCTGCCTCTTTTGTCGCTGGGAAAGAACACCGTAAGATCGAACCCATCACAAAGAACCTCTTACCATGGCAAGAAAAATCGACCTAGTTGGCCTAACTAAACCAAAGATTCGAAGAAGAAATACGAGGCTATAAATAATCATGCATATAAGAGATCAAAGAAGACTCAAATAATATTCATGGATATAGATCTGGTCATAAACTCAAAGTTCATCAGATCCCAACAAACACACAACAAAAAGAGTTACATCAAATGGATCTCCAAGAGACCATTGTATTGAGAATCAAAAGAGAGAGAGGAAGCCATCTAGCTACTGCCTATGGACCCGTAGGTCTATGGTGAACTACTCATGCATCATCGGAGAGGCACCAATGAGGATGATGAACCCCTCTGTGATGGTGTGTAGACTGGATCTCATGGTTCTAGAACTTGCGGCGGCTGGAGTTGTGTTTCGTCGACTCCCCTAGGGTGTCTGGAATATTTGGATATTTATAGGGTGAAGAGGCGGTGCTGGAGGCCATCGACATGCGCACAACCCATCTGGGCACCCGTGGGCCTCCTAGCACGCCCTGGTGGGTTGTGCCCCCCTCGGGGCTCCCCTCTGGTACTTCCTTGGCCCACTCAGTGCCTTCTGGTCCATCAAATATCTCCAAAAGGTTTTGCTACATTTGGACTCCATTTGGTATTGATTTTCTGCGAAGTGAAAAACAAGCAAAAAATAGCAAATGGCACTGGGCATTATGTTAATAGGTTAGTCCCAAAAAAATGATATAAAGTTGCTATAAAATGATTGTAAATCATCTAAGAATGAAAATATAACAGCATGGAACAATAAAAAATTATAGATACGTGGGAGACTATCAGCATCCGCGAGCTTAATTCCTGCTCGTTCTCGAGTAGGTAAATGATAAAAACAGAATTTTTTATGTGGAACGCTGCCAACAGGTTCGTCACATATTCTTTTCTTTTGTAGCATGGACATTTGGACTTTTATATGGTTTAGAGCAACCATGTCTTTCAAAATGTCAACACTAAGAAAGTTATCCCTAGCCCATCACGCTCAACCATTGATCCATTCATGAAACACACTCGCATATTAGCTACATCCAATGCTCAAGTATGATCATAGTGCTCCCTAGTTGGTGCTCTATAGGAGAAGATGGAGACTCAAGTAAAAATAAAAATTGCATAAAGTAAATAGAAAGGTCCTTCACGGAGGGAAATAGGGATTTGTAGAGGTGCCAGAGCTCACAGCTAAAATTGAGAGATTTTTTTCCAGATGCATACTTTCCCCATCAACGAAAATGACCTAGTAATTCCCAACACATTCCATGCTAGATATATCATAGGCCATTCCCAAATAGAAAATAAAGTTTATTCCTTTTCCACCATTCTTTCAGAATTCAGGGCTAGCCGTATCCACGGGTGCCTTCTATACCAAAACTTTCCCAAGAATTTATTATTTGACAACATAAAGTAAATTTCTTTTTCATTTCGGGACTGGGCATCCCTATTACCGTCGTACTCTCATGCAATGACAAGTGGATAAACATTTTCATCTTGAGAATAACATATCTAGCATGGAAAATATTGGCCACCCCCTGCCTCTTCATGAGCGGTACGAGCACACAAAAGGAAATTAGAGATGGCACACACAAATTTGCTTAGAATGTAACGGAAATACAACATATAGGTAGGCTGTGTGGACTCATATGGCAAAACTGGGTTTAAAGATTTTGGATGCACAAGTAGTATTTCTACTTAGTGTAAGTGGAGGCTAGCAAATATATTGAGAAGCAACCAACCAAGAAATAAAAAATCACATAAGCGAGCATTAAGCACAACTAACACCAAATAATGCACCATAAGTAGGATGTAATTTCATTGCATAACTATTGACTTTCGTGCTTGCATAGGGAATCACAAACCTTAACAACAATATTCTTAACAAAGCATAATTACTCACCAACATGACTCACATATCCCTATCATCATATCTCAAAACTATTACAAAGACTCACGTTTATTTTGTCCTATGATCTTCATGAAAGTTTTTATTATATCCCTCTTGAATATCTATCACTTTGGGACTAATTTCATATGTTTCTTTTGATAAGCTCAAACATATTTAAGTGAAGAAAATGAGCATAAAAATTTTCTTCTCTCAAAATAATATTAGTGAAGCATGCAAGAATTTCTTAAAAAAATTACTAACTCTCAAATAGATCTAAGTGAAGCATGAGAGCATTTCTTCAAAAATATTAAAGCACACCATGCTCAAAAAGATACAAGTGAAGCACTAGAGCAATTCTATCAAATCATAGCATAATTTTGGCTCTCTCAAATAGGTGTGTCCAGCAAGTGTAGATGACACACACAAAAACAAAAACAAGCAAAGACTCATATAATACAAGACGCTCCAAGCAAAACTCGTGATATGTGATGAATAAAAATATAGCTCTAAGTAAAATACCGATGGTCGTTAGAAGAAAGAGGGGATGCCTTCCGGGGCATCCGCAAGCTTAGTTGCTTGGTTCTCTGTGGCACCCTGGCTCAGAGAGACCGTAACGCCCCGTATTCCAGCCAAGAGATCAAGGTAAGTCTCTGGAATACGACACTTCTTAGCATAGAACAAATCAGCTCTTTATTACAATCGATATGGATACAAGAGGATTACATCAGCACGGCGACACTACACCTGCCAAGGTTGCTCTATGCAAGCAGCAGAACAACACATAGCAGCAGAAAAGATTCTAGTAGCGGAACAATGATGATGATGATGGACTCCACTCCATAGGAACACTGGCTGGAATGTTTATCCTAGATCGCAAACACAAGATCCTCGGCAAACAAGCAAGCAGACAAGGGATGACCTACAAACTGGCATGACATGCTAGGTCAATACATTGAATGTACTTGCAAGCTCACATCAACCAAAGCAATCAAGACAAACAATAGCATGGCAATTACAGGTTAATTAGCAAGGATGAACATGATACAGCTAGAGCAACATGGCAGGGACAAGATGAACATGATACAGCTAGAACAATACAAGATGAGCATGGAATGAACATATGAGGATACTAGCATGCAACATGTTAACAATATCATGCACCAACTTACTCTGTTCGGGGTTACCTCGTAACCTCCACAGGAATCACTTACAATCATGGTCATCACACGATCACCTCAGTATCAAATCAAGTTTGGTATTAAGAATACCATAGTAATCATTACATGGCCACAAGGAGCTTGATCTTTACCCTTGATTCTCGCATAACACCATAAACATCAACCAACTTTGGTATCCACGATACCACTGTGATCCTCTTGCGATCACATAAGGATATACCACTTCTTTCATTATCGAACCAGGGTTGATGTAAACAGGTTATTATTACTGTTGACCCATAGTGTGACCTACTATGAACCAGGCCCTTATCCGTGGGTGTGACTATTGATAGATTTAAACACATCTGCAGAGGTTAGCACACTGTACCCACACCATGGAACCCAAGGCCTCATACTCCCATTCGGCTGGACCAATGACGTTTCAACAAAACTGGTCTCTCGCCATGAAACTCTCCCGACCACTCCGACCAACCCCCTTTCGGCTAAGTCATGGGTGGCCCCGATGCCACTCCGGACATCCAACAGCCACCGTTGTGGCAAAACAATCGTCCCAAAAGGGGACATGGTACCAACACAACTACCTGCACACAAGGTTTATGTCTTCCTACCTGATTAGGATAGTGTGCACCCATAACCTTCCCTAGTTGGAGGAACCGGCAAGAGGCACGACAATAGACCCAGCTAGGAGCCCCCATAAAGCAAGTGTGGCTGCACTGGTCAGTTCAATTTTGATGGCACTATGACTCAGCCAACATGTGTGCAAGTTCGATTAAAGTCCGGTTAAACTTCAATGAGGAACAACTTAGTCATATTAAAATAACATGATGCAACTACAATGCATGATTATGATACCATCATAAGCACGGAGGTGCAACATAATCATCATGCATAACAACAATGAATCCTTTATCCAAACGAGCATGGCATACTGACGAGCATAATCATAACACTACACATGAGCATAGCATGACCACTAGCATCAGAAATAAATACTATGCAAGAACATAACAAGAATACTACCAAGTAAGCATGTAACCAACTAGATGCAACGGAACATGCATAGCAACAATACTGGATAACAAACGATAAGCATGCATTAGAATGAACAACACTACCACCAGCATGTGCTACCACTACCAAGCATGACAGGAGAAAATAATACTAGCAAGTAGTAGAAGAGAACAAGATGCATTAGAATATAGCATGAAGGTGGACATGAATCCACGAGCATAGCCGAAACAATGACAATAGCAGCAAATAAGCAGGCAGTAAATGGGAAAACATTTACTAAATATTCAAGTAGAAACCATGGCTGCTGCATGGCTATCATGCAAGTGGCTGTTGTGGCTTGCCTAGGGGTGACAGAGTCTCCGGGAAGAAGTGCCGTGAAGCCGCAGAATGAAACGTCAGATGTACTTCTCTCTTGAAGGAGGCTGGTTAGAAGTAAGGGCACAAAGGTCATTTTCAGAGTGAGACCACCTAGTGAAAATGGTACCAACAGAAAGATCACTATGAGACGAAGAAGTGGGCATTGGTTTCACCTCGATCAGAGTTACGGTTGAAGAGACACAAGGTGTAGAAGCTTAGGGACCTATCTGTGAATAAAACTCCTACAAACAAGTCCCTGGGAGGAAACACTGAAAGCGCCTTCAGGCCGATTAAGTTTTCTGAAAAGGAAAATGCATTTAGAGCCATAGTAGATTCAAAAGATGTTTTCACAAAACTGAAAACACATTCTACCAAAATGCGCTTCCACTTATTGCACTGGGCCCGTGCTTTAACCCACTTACGGGAGGGTCCCACGCGGCAGGGGGAGGGGACAGCGTGGTCGTTGTCTACCTCCGCCCCTCGCTCAAGTTCTTCCCCGAGCGGAACAGAGCAGGAAGCAAAGGAGGGGTGCGGCGACTGGCCCTGGTGGCTCCGATGATGTCCGGCCAAATGGAGACCACCATCGGGCTCGTGGAGGTCTCCCGCGCCCGTTCAGAGACGAAGGAAGACGCAGGGAGGAGTGGAGGAGCGGCGATGGGAGACGCCAGGAAGGTGGCAGAGGCGGGGTGGTAGTGGTGCTTGGCGACGGCCAGGGGTATTCCGGCGAGGGCAAGGGGTGGGGAGACTCGCGGAGGTGAGAGGGATTCGGTGGAGGGCTCGGAAGGAGGAGAGGGGGCCTGAGGTGGCTGGTTGGAGGGGATCTCCGATGATGGTCGTGAACGAACGACAATGATGGGGCACTCCGGTGGGCAAGAGAGCAAGGGAGGAGGTGGTGAGGTGCGAGAGGAGTTGGGCACGCCTTATATAGCCGCGGGGAGGGCTCTAGAGAATCACAGGTGAGCTCCAACATGGCTCTAATGGAGAACAGGGGCTGGAGGAGGCACGGGCATGGCGTTTGCAACACATTCATGACAAACTAGGAGGAGGCAGAGGCACGGGTCGATGAAGAGTCTCACAAGGGAGCTACTAGACATGGAGGGACGTCGAGACACGGAGGGAGCGGACGAGAACAGTGGCCGGATCGAGCTAGAGCTTGCTGTTTGCATGACGCAAGCGTGATCACCGCGTGCACTGGTGTATGCGGCGTGTTTTGGCCCGACCGACAATGTCCAGTAGATAGTCCATACTACCCTTAGTATCAATGAAGAAGGAAATGAGCTCAGGGGCAAATAAGAGATTGGCAGGAGGCTCCAATGCAGATGAACAACAACCTGTTTGTGCTGTGGTGAGGAAGATCCAAGAGAGGATAGACTCTGGTCCTTGGCATGGTGTTATTACATGCTAAGATGATGGTGATGACCAAAATTCAGCTTAAGAGGAGGGGTTTAGCTAGCACTTGTTGTAGAAACCACCAGACTGGACAGAAATGCAAAATATGAAGTAGCACTCACACAAATGATTTTCATGAGCTTAAACTTGGAGGAGATGAGTTATTTGATGATATGAAGCTACTGTAGAAGTTTCATGCCATTTGGAAATATCAAAATGGTACTTGCTTCAAAATGCAACTCTCTGGATAGAATTTAAGAAAAATAGCTGAGGAAAATTGGCTAGATAAAATGAGCCAAAAACATGTGGAGATAGTTTATATGGATAGGATAATGTCCTGGTAAATTTTCAACTTAATTGAAGCATATAAAATATAGTTGCTTCACCACCTGAAAATCTAACCATAAACCAAGTTTTGATGCTGAGCTCACATAGAGTGATGACATGAGCCCAAATCTTGAGGAGAGTGATGATTTGATCAGATGAAGTACCTTGAAAAATTTCAACTCATTTGGATTATCCTAGCTAGTACTTCCTTCACAAAGAATTCCCTCACAAAAGAACTTTGAAAAATTTCTCAGGAATATTCACTAGGAAAGTTGATTTGAATTTTGACAAGAGGCAATGATATGGACATGAAAAGGAGTCCAAAAAGTTTGGGGTCAATCAAGCAAAGATAAATGACACTTCCTTCTCAAAAAGCCACTTAGGGCAGAATGAGAAAAGGAATATTTGTGAATTATCTTTGCTGATGCCAAGGAATGGTTTTGACATGTTTGAGGAAGATATGACCCAAACAATTTATGAGAATTATTTGGAAATTTTGGGAGTGACAGAAATATAGATTGCTTCACAACCTAGGGCAAAAAGAATTATTCCTTAAATAGAAAAGGAATGTTCCCAATAAAAAGAATATTGGGATTTGGGCTAGGATGAGAAATGACATGATATTGGGATGATTTAGAGGATGAGAAGCCACTATGGAACCTAGGAAGACATGATCTTCCCAAGTTTTTGGATCACATAGCCACAAAAAAGCAAATCAAAACAATAACTCGAATGAAATCAAAAGGAAAAGAAAGAGCCAAAATCCAGGGTGTTACATTCTCCTTCAATAATAACTTGCGGTGCCATGGGGCATCCCCAAGCTTAGGCTCTTTTCACTCCTTATTCATTCATCCATCATGATCTCACCCAAAACATGAAAACTTCATTCACACAAAACTTAACAAAACCTTCATGAGATCTGTTAGTATAACAAAGCAAATCACCACTCTAAGTATTGTTGGAGACCCGTTCATATTTTATTTTTGAAGTATATCTATTGTATTATAACTTTACCATGGCTTATACCGCCTGATACAATCCATAGATTCATCAAAGTAAGCACGCAACCCAAAGAAAATAGAATCTGTCAAAAATAGAATAGTCTATAGTAATATGAAAACTTTATCTCTTCTTTAACTCCAAAAATTCTGAAGCATTAGGAAAACGTAGGCAATTTGTATATCAATCTTGTGTAAAAAATTCAGAATTTTATCACGCTTCTTTAAATTTTATCAATTCTGCTACTAGGCGCGAAAGTTTCTGTTTTCCAACAAGATCAAATCAACTATCACCCAACATGATCCCAAAGGCTTCACTTGGCACAAACACTAATTAAAACATAAAAAGAACAATCATAAAAGTATCATAATTGTGTAAACACTCAAGGACAGAAAGCAAAAGGCAAAAATAAAATTTATTCATTGGGTTGCCTCCCAACCAGCACTATCGTTTTATGCCCCTAGCTAGGCATAACGCATAGATTCAAGTATTGTCGTGTTTAGTTTTTGATCCATAGGATGCCCTCATGATTGATTCATATGGTGACTTGATTCTTGTTCTAGGGGAGTGTTCCATACCCTTTCTTAGTGGAAATATAAATTTAATATTCCCTTTTTCATATCAATCACGACACCTATAGTGCATAAAAACGGTCTACCAAGTATAAGAGGACAAGACGGATTGCAATTAATATCAAGAACAATAAAATCTATGGGCACACAATTCCTATTTGCAAGAATAAGAACATCATTAGTTATTCCCATATGCTTTTTAATAGTAGAATCTGCCAAGTGCAAATTAAGAGAACATTCTTCGATATCGGTAAGACCAAGCACATCACATAAAGATTTCAGAGTCATGGAAACACTAGTGCCCAAATCACATAAATCAAAACAGTAGGTCCCGTTCATCATGTAATTTTCTAGGAATTTAAATCTCTGATTCCAACTTTTCTTCTAAAGCTTCCAACTATTAATTTTGACTTTTATAGTAGGTCCCGATATGTTTAGTAAAAGCTTTATTTTGTTCATAAGCATGGGGTGAATTTATGATGGATTGCAACAAATTGTAAGTGCATCTAGTGCCCCTTAGTGATTTTGGTGTATTGAAGACTTATAGGTTAAGGGACAAATATATTTGTGAGTGTACACAGACTCTATAAGTCGATGAGGAGTTCGATATTTATGATGAAAGTCGGCCCCTAAAAATGTATGTCTTCAGCTGAAGACTTTGATTCTCCTAAAGATTTTGAAAGTGAAGAGATTGGTGTGACCTTGAAGACTTGGATATTCATGCGAGGATTATGAAGCATGAAGACTTTTCTTTTCGTAGTTTCATTTTCTCTTTCTTGAGTCATAGGAAACACCGTAATGTTAAAGGGGGTCGAGGTAATACTAAGGAAAGTGATTTCCAAGTGATGCTCATCTCAAAACGTACACCTACCCAATCCTTTCGAGTGAAGCCATTGGATAGTCAATTTCTTCAAAGACAGAGACGAAGATCTTCTGGTGTCTGAGGAATTTGTTCTCACTGAGGAGTTAGCAATTCACCGGTGCGGATTGCCTACACAGTGAGGAACATGATAGACCCAAGGAATTTGAACCTCAAATATCTGACCGTTGCATCACTGAAGAGATTGTTCCTATGTGGAACCGATGCTTGTTACCTTTTAGGACTGTGTCTCCTCCAAACGGTTAGGTGTCATGGTCTGAGCATCCAAGAGGAATTGTGGATCACCGAGTGACAAAGTCTATGAAGGTTTGGAAGTCACCTGAAGACTTACCACGAGTGTTTGGGCGAGGTCTGTGTGACTTTAGCTCAAGGAGAATACAGTGAGGACTGTGTGTCCTCGGGTTTGAATACCTAGCCGCTCCGACCAGACGTACAACTGTCACAGCAGTTGGAACTGGTCTACCAAATCATTGTCTTCACCAAGCCAACTCGTTTTTCTTCCTCAACCCTTTCATTTCCTCATTCATGTGTTGAAGAACCTGATCATTAATGTTTGAAGACTTTGACTGAAGACTTTCTCTATTTCCTCAATCATAATTCTTCAGTCTCATAGTCTTCAGCCTGCTTATCCTGTTTTCATGCTTTCTGTACTTTGTGTTTTTTCATTTCATCATGATGACTATGTTGTTGCTCTGCTATGCTTATACGTGAGTACTTATTTCGCTGCTAGTGTGTCATTGCTTAGGAATTTCTTCACCTAGAAATTCCTCAGTGACGAATTTGTAAAAATTGCCCATTCACCCTCCTCTAGTCGATATAACACACTTTCAATTGGTATCAGAGCAAGGTACTCCCTTCTTCCGTGTGATTTTGGTTTAACAACCTGGAGTTTTAGTTATGTCAACTGCAGGATGATCAAGGGCTGAGCTGGGTGTCCTACCTTCGATGGGACGGACTACCCCTACTAGAAGAACAAGATGCACATGCATCTTGAGGAAATTGATAACAATCTCCCGTATGTTGTCGAAAATAGTGTTCCCTCTATCACTCCGTCTATGAATGCTGCTGATGTGAAGAGATTCAAGCAACTCGATTCTCAATCGAAGAATATCATAAGTGGCCATCTGAGCAAAGGACAGTACGGCAGAGTGAGTGCTTTGGAAACAACAAAGCTGATTTGGGACAGGCTGTCCAAGGTCAATGAAGGAGTCTCCACTCAATGTGACTCCCGAGTTGATGTTCTCCGCAATCTGTTCAACCGCTTTAAAAGACACAACCACGAAAATGTTCAGCAAACCTTTGATTGCCTCACTGACATCTCAAATGAGCTTCAAGCACTTGGTGCCACTGACATCACCGACCATGAGGTGGTGAAGAAATTGCTGAGATCACTTGATTCCTCATTTGATGCTCTTGTACTGATGATTCAACAGCGAGGAGACTACAATTCTCTTGATCTTGCTGATATCCTCGAGAGGCTAAATACTCACGAGTTCCAGCTTGCTGAAAAGAGAGACCTTTATGGACCGAGCTATGGAAGATCACGTGCCCTAAAGGCCAAGGCAGTCTCTGAATTTGAAGGTGAAGATTCTGGTAGCAACCTTGGTGATCCCGAAGAACTGAGCCAGGAGCTAGCAATACTCATGAGGAAATTCCATAAGTTCTCTCGCCATGGACGCTTTGGAAAGTCTTCAAGAAGTGATGATTCCTCATCCTGTGACTATAAAAAGAGGACTTGCCACAAATGCAAGAAAACTGGTCACTACATGTCTGATTGTCCTCAGTGGGAAAAGGAATCAAAGGAGAGGAAGTACAAAGATGACGATTCTGATGACTCAAAGAAGAAGAAGAAATCTTCAAAGTCCTCATCATCAAAATCTTCAAAGTCTTCATCTCACAAGAAGAGCAGTTCCAAGAAGGCTCGGGCATTTATTGGCAAGGAAATAGACTCTAAAGCTGAATCTGAAGAAAATGTGGAAGAGGAGGAATCTGAGGAGTCAGACTCTGGTGTGGCGAGCCTAGTGTTAGTGTCAAAACCGGCGGATCTCGGGTAGGGGGTCCCGAACTGTGCGTCTAAGGTCGATGGTAACAGGAGGCGGGGGACACGATGTTTACCCAGGTTCGGACCCTCTCTATGGAGGTAATACCCTACTTCCTGCTTGATTGATCTTGATGAATATGAGTATTACAAAGTTGATCTACCACGAGATCGTAATGGCTAAAACCCTAGAAGTCTAGCCTATATGATTATGATTGCCTCTACAGACTAAGCCCTCCGGTTTATATAGACACCGGAGGGGACTAGGGTTATACAAAGTCGGTTACAGAGAAAGGAATCTTCATATCCGGACGCCAAGGAGACTCCCATCTGAACATAGGTGAGAGTCTTCGGTCATGTATCTTCGCAGCCCATCAGTCCGGCCCATGTCAATAGGGCGGACGCCCAAGTACCCCTTAATCCAGGACTCCCTCAGTAGCCCCTGAACCAGGCTTCAATGACGAGGTGTCCGGCGGGCAGATTGTCTTCGGCATTGCAAGGTGGGTTCCTTCTCCGAATACATCAAAATAGTCTTCGAACACAGAAAACGTGTCCGGCTCTGCAAAACAAATCCCACACACAACCGCAAAGTATAATATTTCATGAGTTCAATCCGCTGACAACTTTCCGTAGCGTGACATCGCGCCGGCACCCGGCCATTATTCGAACTGTTTTTAGCGTGCCGCTCCATATTTCGAGATGTGGTTTCATTGGCACGTCTTTTCAAAGCAGAGATCATGTCCCCTTATTGCGGGATTCTCATCAGTACGGGCATGGGTAACCAAACCGTGCCATCTGCACGGCCCTTGGGGAATAGGCGAGTAGGGAGGCGCTTGATATTCACTGCCTTTATAGATAGATAAGGATTCACCCATTTCACCCATTCCTTCTCTCTCTGCCTCCCCCACTGTTGAGCTCCAATGCCCAAGTTCTTATCTCTTCCGCCCCAAAAATGCACTTCAACCATGCCCGGATCCGGAGTGCAGGAAAAGTGGATGGCCTCCTCCGTTATGGAGAAGGACATTACCTAGCTCCGGGAGGCTGGGTATTTGGCCAAGGAAATCGCCCACTGGCTTCCGGCCAAGGGATAGATCATCCCCACCCCAGAGCCCCATGAGAGGGTAGTATTCGTCCCTCACTTCATCTGCAGGTTGGGATTTCCTTTACACCTGTTCGTCCGCGGACTCATGTTCTACTATGGGCTTGATTTCCACGAACTGGCCCCCAACTCCTTCCTCAACATGTCGGCATTCATTGCCGTGTGTGAGGCCTTCCTCCTCATCCCACCCCACTTTGGATTATGGCTAAAGATCTTCAATGTGAAGCCGAAGGTGGTGAGTGGTCAATAGGCATAGTGCGGAGGCAATATGGTGAGCAATATGCCCAACGTCACATGGCCCGAAGGCTCCTTCGTGGAGACTGTCAAAGGGAGGCAACAGAAGTGGTTCTACGTCATAGAGCCACGCAGCACCACCTGGGCCGCGGCTCCTACATTCCGGTCTGGGGCCCCGGTGCGGCTCACCTCCTGGCCAGAGAAAGGCATGGACTGGTCTTCGCCGGACGAGCTGACAGCGCCTCAGACGCGCATCAGGAGCATGATGGAGAAGAATATCAATCCCGTCAATGTGATCCAGGTGATGCTTGTTCGTCGGATCCTTCCGTGCCAAAGCCGGACTTGCCATTTGTGGGAGTATGATCCGGCCAAGCACCAGACCTTGTAGCAGTTCTTCGGTGCTACGCCTGAACACATCTGTAAGGTGCTTTTCAAGTCCAGCGAGACATGGCAGGATACGATCGAGGACCGTGGGCACGACTTGGCCCATCCCGCAAGTTCGGTATGTTTTTTCATGTTTTCAAGGCTTATCCTTTACTTGCACACTCGAGGAAGACGCCTAAGCCTCCCTACTGATTCTCTCAGAGCTGGACAAAGAAGGCGGAGCGGATTCACTGTCTGGCTCCACTACCCGAAGACCCAGCAATTCCACTTTTGATGAAGATGGTGGTTCCGGTGCCCTATCAAGCACCGGAGAAGAAGGCCAAGGGGACCCATGGTGGCCTCCGTAAAGGGCACTTCGGACATGACGTCTGAAGATGCCGAGACTCATTCCTCCGTCGCCGAGGACGACGAGGAAGAGGAGGAAGAAGAAGAGTGCCATTCCCCCTGAGGGGGGGGGGGAGAAAGAAAAGGACGGCCTTCACGCGTCTAGAGGCCGAGGCGTCCAAGAAGGGGAAAATTTCCCTCCCGGACAACAACACAGCAGCAACTGACAACAGCTCAGAACGGTGCCCCAGGGAAAAGCCCCTGCCAAATCGTGAGTACTCAAAAACCCGGACACATTCATATATCCGGCCTCTCTACTTCATAGTCTTAACATGTTGAGTCATGCATTTGTAGTCCGGCTCGGTCCGACCTCAAGTGGTCCTCATCTTTGGTAGATTCGCTGGACCCAGAGGCGATGGACAGCGGGTCCCTTCTGGCGGACTCTTGTCCCAAGGCCATGGATGATGCTGAGGCATTGTCCCGAAGGATCCCAGGCCAGGGAGAGACTCAGGAGGCTGTCAGGGCGGTGCCAGGGGTGAAACCTCGGCCACTGGACACATGGAGGAGCAAATCCCCATGGATACTGGCAAGGGGGGCCATATCCAATTTGGCCCCCAGCCAAATACAATTCCGGAGACCTATACGGCTCCAGAATCAGGTAAGCAGACTCTTTCGAAAGAAGGAGGTGTGCCTATTCCACCGGTGTCCTCTGTCCAAACAGAGGCACCAGATAATTTGCTGGAAGCGTTGTAAGGAACTTCCATTGTTGAGGAACACCGTACACTTATGGGCACGGTTGTTGAGAACATCTAGTCTGCGATGAGCGAACAGACCGAAGCCTGCACAAGCCTTCTGACAGGCTTTGAGGTAAGTAATGAAATTATGTAAAAAGAATGTCACAGTATAGACAGTAGACCCTGAGACACTGTCCGGTGTTCGAAAAGAAAAGCCAGACAGAGGATCAAACAAGTATCGCAGGAGACTAACCAGATGAGTCAGTGTGAACAAGCAGGCATCGTTACTGGCTGCGACTTGTCATACTGCTAAGGTTTCCGTACTGAAGCAGAGTCTGGAGCGGGCCGAGGAAGAGCTCGGTCGTGTGAAAAAACAACCGGATTTCGAGTTCTCCAGGGGCGTTTGCGGATCTGCCATGCAGCATTTCAGACGCTGGAATTCTTCCGAGCCAAAGAGGGGAGCTCCACGGAGAAGCTGTTTTGGTCGCATTACCTTGCGCTAGAACATCTGGTGCCCTTTAGCGATCAGCTAAAAGCTGGTCGAACTGCATAGGCTGGCCAAATTGGCCATGAAGCATTTAATAGTCTCGCTATGGCCTGCCGAAGCCATACCCAGCAGCTATTTCGGGCCCGTGAAGCGGCTGGTCAATGCCTGCCCTCGGCTTGATGCCATCAAGCGGTCGGTCTGCATAGAAGGCATGCGAATGGCCTTCTCCTGAGTCAAGATGCAGTGGGTAAATATGGACTCCGTGAAGGTTGCGACCGAGGGACCGCCCGAGCGGTATTTTGAAGATGTCCTGGAGGGATCCCGCATTGTAGAGGGACAGTGTTCAAAAGATATTATCTTTAAATGAAATCATTCATATTGTCTCGTCCTGTATTATGAAACAGAGCCGATATGTAATATAATGCTTGTTATTTAAAATTTTACCTCCTGTGCGATCGTTTTGTTAGATCTTAGAGTTGGCAAGTTGTCGGATTCCGCGCCCACGTAGGTAGTACGGGGGTGTTCGAGTTGAATCTATACACTCTTTATCCCAAAGTTTGGTCCTTAAAGGAGCTGTTTAGTGCAACGAACCAGGTAATTGAACTATGTGGCTTTATCACCCTCACTTAGCCATAGGATTTTGACAATAGAAATTTAGGCGTAGCCCCTAGTATTCCTAAGTCCGAACTTGGGGTACTGTAAACACCTGATTGGATAAAAACCAATTCATCGAATAATGCGGAAAAAATCGCAAAAGATTTGTAACCTCTCGAAGAGCTGACTAGCTCACGCCGCATCATGACAGTCAGTTTTTGGCTTTCACTACTGAGGTGCTCATCCGGATGAACCCAGACGCAATAGCAGTAGTTCTCTCGATATAGCGGAATGTAAGGTAGTAAGCACAGGAGCCAAGCAACCAAACAATTGACCAAACACATGATTCGGAGCCAACGCACATAATGCTACAATTCAGGGTGCCGAACTATACTGTAAAAGAGTGTCCGGACTTTGTTGTTGTGTTATGGGGCGTAATGAAGACCCTAGCGAATTAAGGCGTACCAAGAGTGTACGGGTGCGATTGATAAGAGTATCAAGAAAAAGGAAAATGAAGTAATAGGCTAATGCCGCAGAAATTGGGCCGCAAACTATTTTCCATTAGAGTTTGATTAATATGTCAAAGCGTATTTTGTACAAGTAGTGCGATAAGCAACAGGGCTATTTAACATGCCATGATCAAGGGAGAGCTACGTGCGGATCCTTAAAACAGGCATAACGATCATTTAAAGAGACTGTGACACTCCAAAAAAAAATTCATTTGGTTTTCAGCAAATTATTTGTTTGATTTGAAGGAGGCTATTTAAAATCTTTTAAAAAAAGACTCTCCTCCTCAATTATTTTCTCTTATGTCAAAATATTTATTTTGGGTTATCCTCAACCTTGGTGTTTGATTTTGAAGGTTCTTCATTGGTGTTGACTCACCACAATTTATTTTTGAAAAAATTTCAATTAAAAAGAAATCCTCATGGTTTTGGATTTATTCCTTTTTATTCCAACCATCCTCTTTCACCATGTCTCATATTAAAAAATTTCCCCAAAACACCTCCCTCCACTTTGGGTCAAGTCAAGTAGCCAATCCTAGCAAGTTCAACCCATTTTGGATTTTTATTCCATTTATTTTAACCCCAAAATTATTTCTGTCTTTATTTTTGGACTTAGGTGATTTACAAAGGAAGTATATGTATCCTTTGAGTTTTGATCTCAAACCAACTCCTCTGGCTAGTCCTTAGCACCCCCAACCTAGATCCATCAAGATCCACTCTTCCACAGTTCAAAATTTTCAAGTTTTGCTCACTGCAAGTTTGGACCAGATTCATCATTTTTGGTGAAATTCATATTTTCTCTTCTCCAAAAATTCTACCAAAAATCAGGCAGCCCCCAGGTGCATTGAGAGGCCACCTCACCAAACATCAGCGCCAGATAAATTCTCCACATGCGAAAATCATTTCATCGAACACTTGGCCTGCACTGTTACTGTACATGTTCAGAAATTCAGTGTTGCAGTTCGACAGTCATTGTCGTTTTCTTCAGAGACTTGGCTTCGATCTCACCAGTGCACTCTCTGGCGCTTTGCACACTGCTCCTCCTCCTTATCCAGAGCACCGCATGCTCTCTTGGACGGGCGCAGGTGTCGGTGGCGGCGTGCCTCGCCGACGCTGGCAGCTTCTGCAGTGGCAGAGCCACTCGTGGCGGCCAGTGGGAGCCAGCGCCAGCTTTCTGCACCGTCCAGCACTGCCCAAACCACCTGAGGCCTCCGCGTGGCCAGCTGCTTGCCAGCACACGCCGCAGCACCGTCGCCATGGCCCAGCAAGCACAGGGCGCGCTCTCTGCCGCCGACGGGCCCACGAAGCACCGTTCCGTCGAAACCACAAATCAAGCCTAATCCAACAGAGGTTAGCATCTGAATGAAACCAGTGGATCTCCATGTTGATGCCCAGCCACCTAAACCACCCGTCCGGCCGCTGCATCGCTGTAATCGCCGCCGGAGTTATCCCGTTCGCGGGAACCACCTCGGGCTGGCTAGAAATAGCCACCCCGAGCTCACCTTCGACCAGCACTACTCCCTCCACCTCACCAGAGCCCCGCCAAGGCACCAGGAAGACCCCGAGGAGGCCTTCTCCTCCGTCTCCGGCCGCCTCGATCCACTTCGGGCTCTGGCAAGGTTAACTCGAGTGCGTGCACCCCCGCCTCTCTCGTTGTACCAGTGACATCCTAGTGCACCCACTCCACCAACCCACGCCCCAATTTGAACCTTGCAGCCCTCCCTGACGAGATCCAACAACACCCGAACCACCGTCCGCCGGAGTTTAGGCCGCCGTCGACGTGGTGCTCGCCGACGACCAACTCCACCACCCATAGGTGTGGAAGAACCCAAGGAACCCGTAGGTACCATCCACTCCTCCTAACTCGCCGCGGATCACCGTCGGCGACCACCACAGCCTTCGGGCGCCGGCGCACTCTGTTTTCTCCCTCCAACTTTCAAACCTGACGAGTGGGACCCCCTCGTCAGCCTCTTTGTTATATTCGAACCTTTTTTTGGAAAGCGCCTTCGGGCAAAAAAGCTTTCAGCCTGAAATGCAGCGGAACTCTCAATGAAAGCACCAATGTCAGTGTCAAAACTGGCGGATCTTGGGTAGGGGGTCCCAAACTGTGCGTCTAAGGTCGATGGTAACAGCAGGCGGGGGACACGATGTTTACCTAGGTTCGGGCCCTCTCTATGGAGGTAATACCCTACTTCCTGCTTGATTGATCTTGATGAATATGAGTATTACAAGATTTGATCTACCACGAGATCGTAATGGCGGAAACCCTAGAAGTCTACCCTATATGATTATGATTGCCTCTACAGACTAAGCCCTCCGGTTTATATAAACACCGGAGGGGACTAGGGTTATACAAAGTTGGTTACAGAGAAAGGAATCTTCATATCCGGACGCCAAGATTGCCTTACACGCCAAGGAGAGTCCCATCCGGACACAAGTGAGAGTCTTCGGTCTTGTATCTTCACAGCCCATCAGTCCGGCCCATGTCAATAGGCTGGACGCCCGAGGACCCCTTAATCCAGGACTCCCGCACCTAGCCCTTGCTACTGCTTACGTCAGCAAGTCCATCTTCAACGCTAAAGAAAATGACCTCCCCAACTCTGCTGACAAGAGCGTCGATGACTATGCTCCCACCTATTGCTTCATGGCAAAAGGTGCCAAGGTACTCAAACATTCCCCTCTGAATCTAGTGAGGATGAATCTGATGACAATCTCAAACCTAGCTATTCCAAACTTGCTAAGATTGTTGTTAAACAAGAAAAGGCTTTGGAAAAGGTTCAAAATCATTATTGAATTGAACTAAGACTTTGACTGATAATCTTTAGAGACTTCAGTTTAAGTTTGACAATCTTCAGGGTCATCATAACTCTCTCTTAGCTGATCATGAGAAGCTTTCTTATGAGTTTCTTCAAAGGAAGCAAGATCTTGAGAAGTTAAAAGTGAGTTATGAAGATCTTCAGAAGGAAAATGATTCATTGCTTGCTCAATAGATTAGTTCTTCTCAGGAAGAATTTATTCCACCATATCTGAAATGCATTGAGCGTGAATCTGCAAATTCTTCACCTCAATATTCAAATGCTTGTATTGCTGCAAATTCTTTCAACTGTCTCTATGGTAACAAATTCCTCATCTGAGGATACCACAAGTATCACTGACGATAATGCAGGGTTACAGGAATTGTGACGGGCATATACAAAAGCCTCAAAGGGCATCAGACTCTTTGTGATGTGCTCAAAAAGAAGATATTGGACAGGAACCCTAGGAAAGAGGGTATTGCCTTTGAGAGGAAACTCAATGCTGATGGGACCAACTGGAAACCTGAGCAGTACCCCAAAACCTCGACCTCCTGTAGATCCATGCACTTTATCTGACTTTACTTGGGAATCTTCATATTCCTCTGATGAGTCATTTGACTCCAACTATAAACTGTTTAAGAATCAGAATGGTGAAGTATTTGCTCCATATGTTGGAACAAACTGCACGAACGGTCCCTCTATGAAGAAAATCTAGTTGGGGAACGCAGTAATTTCAAAAGAATTCCTACGATCACGCAAGATCTATCTATGTGATGCAAAGCAATGAGAGGGGAGAGTGTTGTCTACGTACCCTCGTAGACCAAAAGCGGAAGCGTCATGACAATGCGGTTGATGTAGTTGTACGTCTTCATGATCCGACCGGTCCTAGCACCAAAGGTACGTCACCTCCGTGATTTGCTCGGTGACGTCCCACGAACTCTACATCCAGCTGAGGTCGAGGGAGAGTTTCGTTAGCATGACATTGTGGTGACAGTGATGATGAAGTTACCGGCGCAGGGCTTCGCCTAAGCACTACGACGATATGACTGAGGTGGAAATCTGTGGAGGGTGGCACCGCACATGGCTAAACAATCAACTTGGGTGTTCTAGGGTGCCCCCTGCCCCCGTATATAAAGGAGGAAGGGGGGAGGCCGGTCGGCCCCTGTAGGTGCACACCAAGAGGGGAGTCCTACTAGGACTACTAGTCCTAGTAGGATTCCACCAAGTGGGGAAGAGGGGGAAGGAAGGAGAGGGAGAGGGGATACACTACAAAAAAAAGACACATCCGTGACATTTTGGCCGAACGAATTTTTTTTGTCATACATATGACACTTCTATGATGATAATTGAGACAAAACCCGGTATCATCATAGATGTGGCGGGCTCCTACTTCTATGACCAAAAATCATGACAGAAAATGGGCTTTTCGTCCTAGGCGGGCCGGAGACGCAGCTACATGAAATTCTTTGGGCCGTCCATGACGGAAAAAACCGTGGTAGAAGCGAGGGGGACAAAAATTTCGGGGAGTTCCCGGTTACGGTGGGAGGTCGGGGGCCGAGCGATGCACGTTTCGTGCGAGGCGTTGGCTCTAACTGAACCCGAGCGAGGCGTTGGGCTGTAACTGAACCCGAGCGATCGATCGATGGCTGTTAACTCAACCCGATCGAGCGATTCCTTCACTACTGCTGCTAATTGAAGCCGATCGATTGGATGAACAGTGAGCGTTGTGGGGGGGGGGTCAATGAATAGTGAGCGGTGGCGTTGCCTCTGGATGAACAGGACCCCGTGGTGTGGAGGGCTGGATGAACAGTAGATGGTGGAGGGGTGACCGTGGAGGGGTGGTTGAACAGGACCCCGTGGTGTGGAGGGCTGGATGAATAGTAGACGGTGGAGGGGTGCCCGTGGAGGGGTGGTTGAACAGTAGCCGGTGGAGTAGCGCGCGGTGGAGGCTGGATGAACAAGAGCCCATGGAGGCTGGAGGAAGTCGACGGTATCCTGTGGAGGCTGGAGAAGGTCGACGGTGGAGATGAACAGTATCCCGTGCAGTCCCGTTTTGCGGTACGCCACACCCCTCTTGATGAATAGGACCCCTGTTTCGACCATAGCGCTCCAACAGAAGTCCGTTTCGTCCGTTTTGCGGTACGCCACACCCCTCCCGATCAACAGGACCCCTGTTTCGACCGTAGGAGGTCCGTTTCCTCTATTTCGCGGTATGCCACACCCCTCCCGATCAATAGGACCCCGTTCTGAACGTAGGAGGTCCGTTTCCTCCGTTGTGCGGTACGCTAGGCCTCATTTCCATCACCTGTTTCGTCCAAGCCCACCAGACGAATAGGACCACGCATTCCGTTCCGACCCAGTCGGTTGGCTCTCACGCGTTTCGTTGCCTCCCGATGAACAGGACACATTCCGTTGCCTCCCCATGAACACGACGCATTCTATTGCCTCCCCATGAACACGATGACGATGTTGTTTCTCCGTTCTGACCCAGCCATGTACACGAGCCCTGGCCGTACGTATGCGCGAGTAGGCATTCGAGACCGTGCCCGTATGTACGTACGTGGCCGTATTTTCTTTCTTGCACCCTCGTCGCTGTACATACATGTACATGCTACGTGCGCGCCTCTACTACGACACGTGCGTGCCTCTACAATGACCAGTATGTATGTACACGTTTGTGACCAGAATGACAACGCTACGTACGCTTCGACCAGGTGGGTCCCGACTGTCAGGCACTTCCTTTCCTGCGAAGATGTAGCTGGTGGGTCCCAACAGTCAGGGGGGCGAATCATTTTTTTTTCCCGGACGCACTTCCTTGCGTGCGAAGATGTAGCTGGTGGGTCCCAGCATTCAGGGGGAAACATTTTTTCGTGAAATACGGTGGCCCGACCGGTGGTTCCCCGCTGTCAGGTGGAGGAATAATTATTTTGCGCGTAATAAGGAGGCACTTCCTTGCTGCGGCCGTGGACCCAGCTATCAGCCTCTCCACGTACAGTCCACGTCCAATGGAAGCCATTCCTTGACCACGTTGACCACGCCGCACCAAGAGCAACAGGGCGGTGGACGATGGTGAGGCCTAGGAAGGGGACGACGCGGAGCCGGGGATGATGCGGTAGTGGATGCCCACACGTAGAGGAGTACGTGGGTTCACTGGTTCGCTGAAGTGTGAGGCTGCCGTCACCGCAGAATAACAGGGTGTGTGGGTGAGTAGAGGGATGGCCTGGCCAGCGGTGGGAGTAGTAGGGGGCGATGAGGCATCCGCTGCATCGCAGCCGGCCACGGGAGGCAGGAGCACGAGGCACGACCGACGCTCGTTTGGGCGGCTGGAGCAAGAAGACTAGAGGTTGAAGAAGCACTATGGCCGTTGGATGGACATCGTACGATCACTGGAGCTAGAATCGTGCATATTGACTAAGTTGACAAAGCCCTCCATCCCCGTCAACTTAGTAGGCCCACAAGTCAGCCTGCCACTATACTGGGTCCCAGCTAACAGGGGGAGTATTCATTTTTTTGTGCGTAGTAAGGAGGCACTTCCTTCCGTGCGAAGATATAGCTGGCGGGTCCGAGGTGTCAGCGGCGGTAACGTTTTTTTCGCGAAATACAGAGGCCCTTTTGGTGGGTCCCTAATGTCAGGTGGAGGAATCATTATTTTGCGCGTAACAAGGAGGCATTTCCTTGCGTGCGGCCGTGGACCCAGTTGTCGGCCTCTCCACGTACTGTCCACTTCAGATGCATGTCGGTCATTGACCATGTTGACCAGGCCGCGCGCCGAGAGCACCAGGGCGGTGGACGATGATGTGGCCTAGGAAGGGAACGACACAGAGGCAGGAAAGACTCGGCACTTGTTTCCCATGCGGAGGGGAGTACAACTATACAAGGGTTTACTGGTTCGGCTGCCGTCGCCGGAGAATAACAGCAGGTGTGGGTGTGTAGAGGGATGGCTAGGCCATCGATGGGAGTACGGTGGGGCGGTGAGGCCTGCTCGGCAGCACAGCCGGCCACGGGGAGGAGGGAGCAGGCAGTCCCGTCGGCGCTTGTTTGAGCGGCTGGAGCAGGAAGAGCAGAGATTGAAGAAGCACGACGGCCGTTGGATGGACATCCAACAGTCACTGCTTGTGCGTCAACCTTTTTTTAGGAAAGCCTCAAATCTGTGGAAAACAGCATACAACCCATCTGCTATTATTGCCCATTTGCTAATTCTTAAGGTTTTTTTGGAGCCCATATTCTTTTTGTTAGCATTACAGCCATATTCTGGCCACGGTTAAAAAATTATACGAAATTTTGCATATTTCGGTGCGGTCCGAACTGTTTTTAATCCCGAAATTTCGACTCACATTCAAACTGATTTTAAAAATAAATGTATATCAATATAAAATCCAACAAATTCTCCACGCATAAAAATTAATGTAATTTAAAATCTCAAAATGAAAAAAAAAGATATTTGAAACTAATTGCCTGTTTGATGTGTTTTAAAAATGTACAGCCCATTTCTCATTACTAATAGGCCATTTTCTCGGCCAACCGAATGAAGCTCTCCTCGTCTTGAAAGATTTGCAGCCCAATAGGCCTGACAAAGCGACTTACTTGGCAAATCACAAAAAAACTGGGCTATGGCCGTGGACCCAGCTGTTAGCCTCTCCACGTACAGTACTCTTCCGATGGAAGTCCGTCGTTGACCACATTGACCATGCCGCGCCGAGAGCACCAAGGCGGTGGACGACGGTGAGGCCTAGGAAGGGGACGACACGGAGCCGGGGAAGACGCGGCAGTGGATGCCCACGCGGAGAGGAGTACGAGGGTTCACTGGTTCGGCTGCGGCGTGAGGCTACCATCGCCGCAGAATAACAGGGGGTGTGGGTGAGTAGAGGGATACCCTGGGCCAGCGGTGGGAGTAGTAGGGGGCCGTGAGGCCTCCGCAGTATCACAGCCGGCCATGAGAGGCAGGAGCACGTGGCACGATTGGTGCTGCTTTGGGCGGCTGGAGCAAGAAGACCAGAGGTTGAAGAAGCACTATGGCCGTTGGATGGACATCGTACGGTCACTGGAGCTAGAATCGTTCATATTGACTAAGTTGACAAAGCCCTCCATCTTCGTCAACTTAGTAGGCCCACAAGTCAGCCACCCACTATGGTGGGTCCCAGCTAGCAGGGGGTATTCATTTTTTGGAGCGTAATAAGGAGGCACTTCCTTGCGTGCGAAGATATAGCTGGTGGGTCCGACCTATCAGTGGGCGAACGTTTTTTCGTGAAATACAGAAGCCCTTCCCACGTACAGTACATGTATAGTGCGTATTAAGGATGAACTTTCCTTGCGTGCGACAGTGGACCTCGTGGGTCCCAACCGTCAGGCCCTCCACGTACAGTCCTCTTCCGGTGACTCTCGTAAGTTGACCACGCCGCGCCGAGCGCACCGAGGCGGTGGACGACGGCGAGGCCCCAGACTGGAATGACCCGGAGATTGGGAAGACGCGGCAGTGGAGTCGCAGACGGAGAGGAGTGGGAAACTTGACTGGTTCGGGTGCGGGGTGGGCCTACACTCGGCAGAGAATAATAGGAGGTGCGGAGTGGAGGGATGGCCTGGCCGTCGGCGGGTAGCGTTTCGCTGAGGAGCGCAAAACAACACCGCTGGACGCTGAAAGCTGGAGCAGGCTATTCCGGCAGCGCTGGGGGAAGAAGACGAGAGATTGATGAAGAATGCCGGCCGTTGGATGTAAATCCAAAGCCTTCTTAGGCTTCGACCTACTAGCCCACATGTCAGACAGTCCATTTGTTTTTTAGTCCATTTGGTGGGCTGGGTGAAACAATGATGTAGCATCTATGCAGCCCTTTTAAATCCCATTTGCATTTTTCTCGAAATCCGCGGACTTGCTGGGTTGGATGAAAATATCATGTTGGGCTAGACGGAGAAATGTTATAAAAACATAAACACATGATTGCGCGTCAGTAAAATCTTTGCAAGCTTATGTACGCAATCACTAGGAGTTAACTTGGCAAGTTATATATAAACAATTATTATTATTATTTTGTAAGAACTTTCAACTTACGAAATAAAATATCATTTTAATTTGATGAGTTAATAGTACGTGGGGTATTATTATTTTTTAGGCTAGACGTGGGACAGTTGATTTGGTTCTAGGGGAAATTACTAGGAGAAAACTAAGTTTACATCGAAAAAGAAAGTGGGAGAAAATTCAGAGACCTGCTGGGTCCACCTGAGGAGAGGAATATGTTGGGAGGAAGGAGATTCAAAGCACGGCAGCCGAGTGAACAATTTTTTTTACAGACAAGTGAACTAGTTTACATACATAAGAAAATAGCCACTAAAAAGCAATCAGGTTAATGGGTTCTAAAAAGAAATATTTCGGACGAAACAGATAATTATGACACATAGGCTAATGCATGAAACACTCAGATGATAAAGGTGCTTATAAATAGATAAAGTACAACATCTAGACCTTCCTGGCACGCTTGATCATGACGCTGCGGCTGTCCATGTACTCGTCCGTTACGGGAAGCAGACACGCCCTCATGTCCAAGATCTGCCTGTACATGTTGTAGCATGCGTATGCGTCCTTGTCCGCGTAGGTTATGTTGGCTAGATTCAGAGGTACCTCCCACGTGTTCAGGTCGTCTTCTTTCATGTTGGCGTATCAGGGGTCGATGATGGTCTCAGCGGGGTCAACCACGGAGTCCTTCTCCTACCCGTTGCTGATGATCTTGTATTACTTCTAGATGTCGACAAGCTTGTTGCACCAGATGGTCGAATCGTCGCGTTCTTCCTTCTCTACACCGTAGCGAAGGTGTTGTCGGTACTGCCGATGAAACGGGCGAATGCTCCAGAACCTAGTGCAACCATAGGACTAAGGCGAGGCAGAGCTTCACCGAGTCCGTATCGTTGGTGTACATCACATTCAACTTGGTGCAGCCATTGGACTGAACGGTGAACTCAAAGGGGAACTCCTTGCTGAAGTCCATATCCAGCAGGCTCACCCCTCGGATCCCCATTGGAGTCTCTTCGAGTGAACGAGTGTGTAGGCGGCGGCAGCAGTTCGTTTTTCAGTTCTTGGGGAACTGGATTCAACAGTAAGCTGAGTGTGTACAGGCGACAACAGTTACTACCCCTCCCTCGTCCACTGCACGCCCGGCAAAAGATGCACCCTCGGCGCATTCAAACGCCTCCATTAAGAAACCTACTCCGGCCACACGTCGGTTCACGAGCGGGTTTGTATTGGTACTATAATAATAGGAGTTAGTGGTCACTTTACTTAAATTTAATTAGCTTTAATAGAAATTTATACTTAAAACAAGCAATGCATTCGCTCGTTCTATCAGTGCCACAGGATGAACATGCACAACAATTAGAATTATTATTCTCAGGATGCACATGATCAGCACATTTGTCGCACTTTCACAAAGATAAAACTACCAAGGTTGAATTGTTTGTTATGGTTGTTGTCCTCTGCATCATCATGCCGTGTTTCCCAGCTTGCGAGATTTAGAACCAACAAATAAGATCCAAATAATAAGTACAACAAAGATGCCTACACATCTCATTGATTCCTAGCTTGCAAGATTCAGAACCAACAAATAAGATCCAAATAATAAGTACAACAAAGATGCCTACACATCTCATTGATTCCCAGCTTGCAAGATTCAGAACCAACAAATAAGATTCAAATAATAAGTACAACAAAGATGCCTACACATCTCACTGATTCCCAGCTTGCAAGATTTAGAACCAACCCATTAGAGCCTTTTGATAAAGTGAATATCGGGATTAAATCCATCTTGGCTAGCCATGTCATACACTCGAAGAACTTGGCGAATGCTCTTGACCGTCACAACATCTGTAGTTGAGTATTCCTGTTTGCACAGGATGTTTGCACAACACAAACAAGGAGACATGAGAGCATGATTTCACTTTAATAGCGGCCTCCTTGACTCAACCTCTAGCTCTACTTGGATGAGGTCTGCCTGGAGTTCCATGATTCAATTCATGCGCCTTTTTCTGCAGTCCACCTGAAATGAAGCAAAGATTGCATCATTCAGCTAGCAAGAAGTACTTGCTCTTGTGAGATGGCACGTTCTTCTTTAGTAGTTGCACTAAAATTGAGGAACATTAAGGTTGGCTGTCCGGCTCATGTAAGATGGAACTATAATTTTCTTATCCTTTTGTGCAGTTTCACTAAAATAAAGTGCCATTGTGGTGATAGTGACGGCTCCATCTTGCAAAGGCTAATAAAATGTTGCACGAGATTACCAACAGAACTTGACGGAGATTTTGGAAACTCCAATCACCATTTTGTGCAGTTCCACCAAAATTGAGAGATGTTGCCCACGTGACAGTTTAGTTGAACTGCACAAGACACTCATTCCAAAAAAAGTGTTTTGTGTAGTTCACCAAAAGGTCACAATAGCAACAAGGTGAAATGGATATCCCTATCTGCACAAAATGATACAAAGTAAACAGTTGCTGGTCAATAAGAATATACAAAACATATACGAAATGAAAAGAAGCATCTTAATTATGTTCATGGCAATCATGCAAGGACAGTAGAAATTATAAAATGTTAGCAATGCTTCATGTTACCAGAAGCATTACGATCAACAACGAGATTCCTCAAATATGGGATCACTTTGATGGTGGCATTGCTTGTTTACCAGACAGAGTAAATCAACAGCATCTAAAGAGTTGGATTAAGGGCATGGGACCATTTGGACACCAGGACACTCAGCAGCGTAAAGGAGCAACTTACTTATCATACTGGGGAAAACAGCAGGAGTGCCATTTGTAACATAGTTTAATTGCATCTTATCACTGGATGCCTTAGATTAACAATAACACTGGTTAGACATGTCCCTAAGGTAACAGTGTGATCGCTTCATTTTACATGCGCCCTTACATTAACAACAGCAAAAGGTTGGTAAGGACATGCGACAGTGGACGCATCAGCACAATGTACCTACAAGGAGGCATAAAGTGGTGATGCCGAGCTTGTTCACGCTATGTGACGGCAGCAAACCTAATCCTGGAGACCTTGTACTATGTGAGGGCAGCAAATCTAAACCTGGAGACCTTTTACTATGTGAGGGCAGCAAATCTAATCCTGGAGACCTTTCCTATGGGAGGGCAGCAAATCTAATCGGAGACCTTTTACTATGTGAGGGCAGCAAATGTAATCCTGAGACCTTTTACTATGTGAGGGTAGCAAATCTAATCCTGAGACCTTTTACTATGTGAGGGCAGTAAATCTAATCCTGGAGACCTTTTACTATGTGATGGCAGCAAATCTAATCCTGGACATACTCTGTTGACTTGTCCACCAGCCGCCACTTTCTATCCTTTTTTCAACCAATAATAGATCTGTTCCTTATCCAGTTTGTACTGCGTTTTCCCATTATTTCCCTTTTCAACCAAGAGACTGGTTGGGTATCCGGTCTCTACTACTTTCACCATATTATTTCCTCTTTGAATCAAGTCCTAGATTCATGCTACAACTTTCCCCCTTTCTTCGTTGTTTGAACAAAGCCCTAGATTCGAATGCATGAAGTAGCTTTACCTCTAATAATACTAAAAATTTAGGTGCCTTTGGAAGAGCTGATGGGAGTAGAAAAAGATGCACATGCAGACACGTGCGGAACTGGGGCAGTAGAGCAAGGCCGCTTTCGAAGAACTTATACCTGAGGGTTGCCGGGATGTCGGCGGCGGCAGGTCGGATCTGCGGACAATACGACAGGGAGGAAGAAGGGTCGGAGGACCTCCCGAGCTAGCGCTGTGTCGAAGAGAACGACACAGGCAGAGGATCGGGCCCCTCCGGCAGCTGTGGTTTTCCTCCCTCGGCAGTGATGACCGCGTGAATGATACACCTTTTAGTCCTCTACACACATCGGTCGAACGGATCTGGCCAGATCTGTGACCAGCGGTGAGCAGAGAGAAAATGTCGCTACCCCTGTCTTGTTTATATCTAGAGAGGGTGAGAGAATGAAGAGAGAAACCCTAGTAAAGCAAGCGCTCAGGCCCCTGCGTCCATATATAGTGGAGTGATTATCTTTTTTCTCTCCACAACAAGTGTTTCAATTTGTGTACGTGGCATTAAAGAAAAGAAACTATCTATTTAAGGTGACTACTCTATGACTCCTACTTACTACTACAGTACAACCTCCGTCCTGGTTTATAGGTCCCTTTTATAGTTAGTGCAAAATTTTGACTAAAGATTTAACTAACAAAATGTTAATGCATGTCAACAAAATTATCTCATTGGATTCATATTTGAACATAGTTTTGAAAAATATAATGTTTGGTGACATGCGTGAACATTTTCTTAGTTTAATCTATGGTCAAAATTTGGCACGAAATACAATGGGGACCAATAAACCCGGACAGAGGTAGTATTGTTCACTTGTGCTCCCCGCCCCTCCATTCATTGAACAACCCCACGAGTGAATAAACATACAGTAAGTATTGTATTTATATAGAACGAACAAGCTCAAACTATTTCGCGTAGTTAAAAGTTGAGGGCGGGGCTTTTCCCGGGCAGTACGCGCAATAGTTTTCTAGTAGGCGGTTTGACAGAGAGGCGAGGAGGGTGAGCGAGTTTGGCTGTGTGATTTGACGGCGCGTTACTGCTGGAAAGACTTGTGATATGACCACTCACTATAGTCATGAATTACTGGCGCTCAGACCGGGTGATACCCCCTTCCGTCCGCGCTCTAATCTGGTGCATGACACGTCAACCCGGATGCTAGCTCTCCCACATGTCGGAGTAGTAAGAAGGAGCAAAGAATGATGTGGTATATACTAGTACTATATTACTCCCCCTGTTCCTAAATATAAGTCTTTGGAGAGATTTCACTATGGACCACATACGGAGAAAAATGAGTGAATCTACACATAAAATGCATCTATATACATCGTATGTGGTCCACAGTGAAATATCTACGAGGACTTATATTTAGGAACGGAGGGAGTACTACTCAGGTCAGAGGAGTGCGAACCACGGCAGCCCAGTGAACCAACAGTGCGAACCACGGTAGCCTAGTGAACCAGCAGTAGAAAACAATGTGGTGATATGGCCATAAAAACAATGTGCTACGGTCCACACTGTAGCATGTACAATAACACTCCTCTTTGTTTGGATCCCTGAGTTAGAGCTAGTTTGGGTTGAAATAGCCTCAAATTATCGAAACAAGAGGGGTTAGTTTGAGCTAGTTTGCTCTAACCCAGCTAAAAAAACTAGCCCTGTGGAGAGGTTCTAATTGGGTTAGTTATCCTCGGGCCCACTAAAAGAGAACTAAAAAAATCTCACCTACACGCACCAGATCGCTCCCCCCTCTCGCACGACTCCTCTCTGTTCCCCATAGGGCTGCCCGCCCAAGCGCCGCTCGCCCTCTCTCTCCTCCGGCCGCCCTCTCCTTCCGGCCTCCGCCGCCCTACTACGGCCGCCCTCTCGCTCCGGACTTCGAAGGTCACCCCGCTCCCCCTTCACCATTCGTTTCTCTCCCCCTGTCGTGCGCGGCGGCGGCGCATCTACCAGGGAGGTCATAAGAGGGGTGAGTTTGTTCATTCCTTCTCTGTCTCATGGCCATATCATTGATCTTGCTTGCTCTAGCGCTAATTTTGATTTGGAAAAGTAGATCCTGATCAAACTTGCTATATATTTGTGGTGCACGCATGGAATTGTTTGATGCTACTTGAGGAGGTAATAAATCTTTCTAGAGGCCCAAAGATTCAGGTCACCTTTCTCAGTATTTCAATTTCGGGCTTGCATTATTTGTAGAGGCCCAAAGATTCAGTTCACCTTTCTAGGTATTTCAATTTCAGGTTTGCATTATTTCTAGAGGCCCAAAGGTTCAGTTCACCTTTCTAGGTATTTCAGTTTTAGGCTTGCATTATTTCTAGCGGCCCAAAGATTCAGTTCACCTTTCTAGGTATTTCAGTTTCAGGCTTGCATTATTTCTAGAGGCACAAAGATTCAGTTCACCTTTCTAGGTATTTCAGTTTCAGGCTTGCATTATTTCTAGAGGCGCAAAGATTTAGTTCACCTTTATAGGTATTTTATTTTCAGGCTTACATTATTTCTAGAGGCCCAAAGATTCAGTTCACCTTTCTAGGTATTTCAGTTTCAGGCTTGCATTATTTCTATAGGCCCAAAGGTTCAGTTCACCTTTCTAGGTATTTTAGTTACAGGCTTGCATTATTTCTAGAGGCCCAAAGATTAAGTTCCCAGTCGGCGGCAAGCGGCCCTGCTACCCATGCCGGTGTCGACCTCAACTCGCAAGGGACAGCGTCGGAGGGGTTCCCGGGGCTTGGGCTCTATAGAGCCTTCCTCCAGAGCGACGACGGCGAGCTCCTCCCTCGGTGCGTGAGGGGCTCCGGGCTCGCTCCCTATCATGGATGACTTCCGTGATGAGTTAGCTCATTCTTTGTTTCATGAAGTGTTTCTTTATTTTGTGAAGCTTGATTGACGACTTGTGTGTTTAAGTGGGATATCTCATTTGTATGGACAAAGTAAAAATTATCATGTTTTGCGTGCTTGATTTGTATAGATGGTTCATTTATGTCAATTGTGAGCAGGAGGAGGCCACAGAAGAGCCGGCCACACCAAGAGGGTGCTTGGATCCAAGGGACTTATTTTAGTCTGACTAAAAATAGGGTCCAAAGTAGTCAAATGATTGAGATAGAGCATTTATTGTCAATCTAACCCTGCCATCCATACACCTCTTTGGTTTAGAGTTAGTTCAGGGTTAGAATCTAACTCTAACCTCTAACTGAGTTAGAGTTCTCCTCATCTTGGTTCTTCACCATCATACTTTCCCCATTCCTGTGTTTTCAATATCTTGCGAATCAAAGAGGCCCTTTTTTGCGGGAAAAATCAAAGAGGCTCTTAGACTGGTTTAGGTCCGGTCATTTTTTATAAACGTGTTATGTCCAAAATTTAATGAACATGCTCCGGTTTCCATGAAAATAATCCGATTTCATGTAGTAATTCATTCATTTATTTATTCTTCTGCGGGGGGTTTGCATGTAATTCGTGAGGTCTGAAATGTAAAGTACCCCGGCATATGCTCCGAGTCGTGCATGCACTATGACCCAGATGCTCTATGTCCCACATGTCGGCGAATGGGAGCACGTGGAAATAGCCTAGGAGTACATATAGGAGGATAAACGCGTTAAAAATATGTACTATAAAGCGTAGCCGCAGTTCGAAAAGGACACCTAAAGTGATGACAGCTATAGGTCGCACGCACCCAACTAGTGGTACTAGACATACGACTAATTTTTCCCTCAAAAAAAAAGAGGCACGAGTGCTCAGTACTCCTATTCTATAAACACGAGTCCCATCTGACAACAGCGTCCGTGCTACAGCTAGCTCTCCTCCCTCGTTTCTCTCTTCTAATTCTAAACTCGGCTGACGCCCGGTGGGCGGGGTGGGTTTGCTCAACTGCGGCCCCACCTCACAGTGAAAACGTTACGACTAGAATAAAAATGCCATATACTCCCTCCATTCATAAATATAAGCCTTTTTAGATACTAGTTCAAATGGAATACAACATACAGACATATGTAGACAGAGTTTAGAGTGTAGATTCCCTCATTTTGCTCTGTATGTAGTAGTCACTTGCTGGAATCTTTAGAAAGACTTATATTTGGGAACGAAGGGAGTACTATACTAATAAAACATTAAGGCCACAAGGCGATGCAGTGCTGGTTACAGGAGGCAAGAAGAAGAGATGCATCCATCAACAACGTCCAGCTCCTCGACTCAGGGCGCCGGCCCACCGAACGACGCCTAAGTAGCATTGGCTTTCGCGGCCAGGTCGACGTACTTCTGAACAATGGCGTCCAAAGATTCCAGCTGCTGGAAGAAGGATAACGTCTTTCTGTCCTCGCTTGCCTTGTAGTGGCCTATGTAGACGATTTCCTCGTAGACGTGGATGTGTAGGTCGACGGTTTCTTGCATGGTGAGGTGCTGCGCGGTGAGCGCGGCCTCGAGGTGCACATTCTTCGTCGCGACCTCGGGCACCTGCAGGGCCACCAGGGCTTGAAAGAGTTCGTCACCATGTAGGCCGATGAGGGTGGTAGGCAATGAGGAGCCTGGGCGCGCAGGCTGGAGCAGTATGGCAAGCTCGTTTGCGTGCTTCTTGACGGCGGTGAACTTGCGGATGGAGTTGACCATCATGTCTTCCATGCGAGAGGCGAAGCCGGCGTCGGCGAGGGCTATGATGCCTGCGGTCGCCAGCACTGTCTGGAAACGTTGTGCAGTGCGGGGCCGCAGGCCGGCGCCTTGGATGATTTGGCATAGCCGACTGCCGCTCGCGTCCATCGCTTCCATAGGTGCTTGTGGCTTCTGGTCACTTGGTCTTGGATTGGAGTGAGCAGTGTTGCGCAGAGACTTGGGAGTAGATGGATTGGAGTGGTGGGGCGCCTTTATTATATGAGAGTCCAAACTCTGTTGCATTCACATCATGATGGCTCTATTCTGCTTCTCCAATTAATTCCCTCTGCATGTAATTGAGGATGCATCATTGACCATTCAACGTCTCGGGAACTGCTACCCTCTTCCTCCTTGGCATTCAAGCACTTATGGACCCATCGATAACGAGGTGCCTATGGTGACTTCGTAAATTTCAAGATGATAGTGCCGTGCGTGTGTGCGTTCATAGGGGTGAGTGTATGCGCGTGTATATGAGCACTTGCGTTTGTACTGTGTCAAAAAAACGTAAATGCATGTCAAAAAGAGACTAGTCAGTATACTCAATATTGTGCACCTCAGAGAGGAAAATGATAGAACTAGTACGTATTTATTTATGGTGCAGATTCACTCATTTTGCTCCATATGTACTTCGTCTCGGTGTAGTCGCACTTGTTGAAATATCTAAAAGGGCAAATACTCCTTTCTGCTTTACATTGCTATACTAGCAAGTAGTTGTACGTACTAGAACAATAGTGGCCTCACATAGCAATTTTGTCTCATGCAAGAGCCTGGCTATATGCGTGCTCCAATGTTCGCAACTGCAACGTTCGGTTTGCGCTTGGCTCCTCGCCTGTTCGAGACGACGAACAATGATGTTACTACTACTGCTTCTACAGTGTCGAATCCACTGCTGCATGTCCGTCCACCGCGAGCGGGATGGATAGCTTGTTGTAGAAGTACTACTAAGCAAAAGTCTGTCCTCGTTTGCGAGCAACCGCGCGCATGGGCGAGGGAGAAGGCGTGTAGTAAAATCAAGCTTCTCCTCGTTGTACGAGTTGACGTGACACATCATAGCACTGGCCCCACATGCTTGCCTCTAAACTTGGCTGAAAGACCCATAGTGTACAATATCTTTGCTGCAACCTCTAACATTTACCCACCACAAATTAAAATATATGTGGTCGTATGCATCGTTCTGATGCAGAGGCCGAGGAGTCCCCCTTTTTGAAAAAAAACAAATTAAAATATATATTCATGTCTTGACTAGATGAGCATGCAAACTACAATCACCAGGGTGACAGGTAGGGCCAGAAGACTATTTTATTTTTTTTAAAAACTTTGAGACGGCCACATAGCATGGAGCCGACCCCAACAATTTTAAGCTTACAGGCACGGTACACGCTATCCTAGACTACTCTACACATGAAACTGCCACACGAGCGTTCGGGCTGCGCTTGGCTCTTCGCCTCTTCGGGATGTCGAACAATGATGGAGTACTACTGCACTGGAGGAGTACTACAGTACGCTTCTGGCCATCTGACACCGATTGAACTGCTGCATGTCCACCGCGTGCGGGAGGGAGAGCGTGTAGCGAAAGCTTCTCCTAGTCTTGCCAGCCACCACTCTCATGGGCGAGGGAGGGATGCTCCTGCCTTTGCGTGTATGACAGGTGGGCCCGACAAGTATGTGGCCAACCTGTCATACAACCAAAGGCAGGTGCAGTTAAGTCCGCGAGGGAGAGGATAATCAAACTTCTCGTTGATGTACGAGTTGACGCGACACATCAAAGCACTGCACTCAATATATTTCAATATTTTGCATTTACCGATGCATTAATTACAATGCATGCATGCATGCCGTGACTCTTCTTTTGATACTTGCATGTGTTGATTTAATGCACCTTGAAGTAGTACTCCCTCCGTTCCTAAATTATAAGTCTTTGTAGGGATTCCATTATGAATTACCTACGGATGTATATAGATGCATTTTAAGTGTGGATTCATTCATTTTGCTCCGTATGTAGTCCACCTAGTGAAATCTCTATAAAGTCTTACATTTAGGAACGGAGGGAGTATAAAATATTTGATGGTAAAGCTCTGTAATACCCCGGCCCAAGTCGAGAGATGCTTGTGCACGAGGAGGGCGAGATCATGCAGACCGAACAGGACCCGATGATGGAGCTCTGTAAGGTCTCGATGGACCTCACCGTCCTCCACTGCCCCTTGTGCCTCCGCCCCTTGACGCCTCCAGTGTATGAGGTTCGACTACACCTTGTCCGTTCGGCTGATTGCGTAAGGTGCAGGTTTCTTGATTGATGTATTGTTCGATTGATTTCTGCAGTGCAAGGGAGGGCACCTGGCCTGCGCGGACTACCGCGTCGAGCACCCCGGGAAGCAGTGGCAGTGCCAGAAGTGCGAGCACAGTGGTGGCTTATGGACGAGAATGACATGCTCCGCAACGAGCACCAAAGTCTGGTGGAGGAATCTGTGGATGTTCTCAAGCAGCGTCTTGAGGACACGAAAGAGATCATCGCTGCTTGTCGCGGAGACTAGTTCTCGCGGCCTACAGCAACACATCAAGAAAGTAGAGATCAGCGAGCCAGATCCTTGTCTTCCTTCTTCTTTTGCCCTTGTGTATTTCGGGCATAGCCGCATGTGGCTTTTTTAATTATCTTTCTAATTATGTAAGACAATTAATCTTCCTTATCTTTGTGTGGAAGATCAATGTTGTGAGGCGGGAATGAAGGAAACTCTTGCTGTGGCAACCCTGGCGTTGTTGTTCTTCTTGTTGCTGCTCGGCTTCCTTTAGTTTCCTGGTTTCTTTTGATGTAATAATTGGTTTAGGATGTGGATTGTGTCGTCGGTTGTGAAATGTTGGGTTCTAGCACGGATGTTTGGCCTTTGTTGGCCTCTTGGGATGTTGTGATTTCAATCTGGTAGCTTTTAGTCCTTCGTGTTAGGCTGGAGTTGTGCTGAACTTCTTGTGAATTGTGGTGGTTTTCAGTAATGAAAATCGGAAGGGGCAAGCCCTTCTTTGATCAAAAAAAAATTTAGTCATCCTTATATATTCATCAGTCTTGCTATAAGTCGCAGTAGATGCTATATAGGTCTGTCAGATCTTACATCAAGATCCGTGCTTTCAGATTTTCTTTTTCCTCTCTTAAATCTCAGTCGAGTGAGACATAGCCACGCCATTAAACAGAGGCTTGGGCGCCATTAATGGAGACCTTGGGAGAGAGGTGGACGGCAGATGGAGGTCAAAGGGCTCTCCTCCCGATAAGCATGCGCAGGGGTCTTATCGCACGCCTCTCGTACTCAAATAGCTGCCCTGCATGGCGCCTCCTAGCTAATAAAAAATGGGGACGCCTGGCGGCACGTAAATGGTACTAGTAAGTAGAACGCCCACGGTTTCAATAATACTTGTGTTTCCCATTGTAACATGACAACACTTGTTCCAAAATGACTTTGTTGATTGTTAATGTGTGGGCCTTCGCAAATCGGACTGCAAATTTACCACAGCATGTTGGTTCCATGTCATGGCACCAAGCCAAGTTTCATTATTTTCATGTGTGTTATTGATTTACATGAATTAAAAAACTAAGTTACTCAATGTTTCCAACCCAGCCACGACGCCCAGAATTTTGAATTTCATTCCCATTTCTTGCATGGAACCTAGAAATTTACCCGAGGACACACATGTGATTTTTCAACCAACTTTGGTGCACTAGAACATGTGCTTGTATTTCAAATTTGAATTATGCACACAAAGGTGACACGTTTCCTCCCAGAACCATGAGCCTTCTTGAGAGAAGCTCTGATTTTCAAGAATCTTATACCAAAATTTGTTCCTATTCGGCCAAAAAAAATTTACCACGGCATGGTACTACCATGACATGACACCATGCCAAGTTTCATGATTTTAAAACCAAGTTTCTCAATGTTCTCGACCGAGCCATGATGCCCAGATGTTTGAATCTTATTCTCATTTTTTGCATGGGACCTACTCCCTCCTTCCATCTATATAGGGCCTAATGTGTTTTTCAAGACAGCCTTTGACCATTGACAGGTTTAATAGCACATGAGATGTATACTATGAAAATTATATTATTGGAAGCTCCCTTGACATACAAATTTGAAGGTATGATTTGTGTAAGTTGCATGTCATATATTATTGCTCTAACGTTTGGTCAAAGTTAGCCTCGAAAAACGCATTAGGACCTATATATATGGAAGGAGGGAGAACATTCACCCGAGGACACAAATGTGATTTTTAAACCAACTTTGGTGCACGGGAGCATGTGCTTGTAGTTCAAATTTGAATTATGCACATTAAATGACCAAAAACTCAATTAATGTGTAAATAAGGCCAAATGAAGCCGGAATAATTCCAAAATTTAACAGGGCACTCATGTAGTTCTATGTTGCCTTTGTAAATAAACTCAAGGGGGACAACGTATATCATTTCGCACTCAAAGGTGGCACATTCCCTCTAAGAACCACGAGCCTTCTTGAGAGAAGCTTCGGTTTGCAAGAAGCTTATACCAAAATCTGTTCCTATTCGGCCATTTTTTTTACCACAACATGGTAGTACCATGACATGACATCCATGCCAAGTTTCATGATTTTCAGACGTGTTTTGGATTTAAAAGAATTTTAAAACCAAGTTTCTCAATGTTCTCAGCCGAGGCACGATGCCCAGATGTTTTAATTTTATTCTCATTTCTTGCATGGGACCTAGAAATTCACCCGAGGACACAAATGTCTTTCAACCAACTTTGGTGCATGAGAGCATGTGCTTGTAGTTCAAATTTGACTTATGCACATTAAATGACCAGAAACTCAATTAATGTATAAAAAGCAACAAACGAACCCGGAATAATTCCAAAATTTAACATGGCACTAATTTAGTTCTATGTTTCCTTTGTTAAGAAACTCAAGGGGGGCAGCGTATATCGTTTCACACTCAAAGGTGGCACGTTCCCTCTTAGAACCACGAGCTTCCAAATCGGCCCAATTTTTTACCACAACACGTTAGTTCCATGACATGACACCATGCCAAGTTTCATGATTTCCAGCCGAGTTTTGGATTTACATGAATTTAAAATCTAACTTTCTCGATGTTCTCGGTAGAGTCATGATGCCCAGATGTTTGAATTTCATTCTCATTTCTTCCATGGGACCTAGAAATTCAACCAAGGAAAGACATGTGATTTTTCAACACACTTTGGTGCACCAAAGCATGTGCATGCAATTCATATTTAGATTATGCACATTAAAGTCCAGAAACTCAATTAATGTATAAAAAGGCCAAATGAACCCGAAATAATTCCAAAATTTAACATGGCACTCATATAGTTCTATGTTGCCTCTGTAAATAAAATCAGGGGGAGGTAGTGTATATCGTTTCGCACACAAAGGTGGCACGTTCCCTCTCGGAACCACAAGGCTTGTTGAGAGAATCTCTGGTTTTGCAAGAGGCTTATACCCAAACTTGTCCCAATAAAATTATACGTATGAAAATAGGGTTTAGGTTATCCCGAACATCTTGCTACCTAGACTAATAATGTACTGTGATTTGAATTCAACATAAAATGGATACAAATATTTGAATTGGAGAGCGTATGGTACATGTAGTTCATAGTGAAATATGATTACTGCTATATGCATGTCTTTTTGTTATCATGATAATATTTAAATTATTGTATAACTTGACAACAATCGTATTCAAATAAGGAAAATTGATTCAAATTTAGTCCATATGGTAGACGACAATATATATGTTCACATGGTGGAGTAAAATGTTCATATATGATGGAAGATCAAAATGTACGACTACATCAATTATAAACCGCAAGGTCACCTAATGATATATTCAAATTCAACATAACGTGGATTCAAAAATTGAAATTCGAGATCATGGCATCTGTAATCATATAAAAAGGGACATTACTCTTTCTTTGGTGGAAATTGATTTGTTTTTTGTTGTTGTTGAGGGAAGTGCGAATTGATTTGGTACTGTGCAGGGTAATCTTGTTCTCCCGATTTTTTTTTACATTTTTCTTGTAGTTTTTTCAATGGAATCTATAAAAATATAGTAAAAAGGGACATGACTCTCTTGTGTCTTGTATGAATTGTTTTTTTACATGTTAAGTTTGTTCTAACGAACATGGAATCCGCACGTTATTATCCTGAAATTTTCAATCTTGAGTATGTTTTGTCTCACCTGCTTTGAAACTCCCGCTTCTTCAACCCGCGCCGCGCCTTGTCATCCTGAAATTTGGACGCGCGTGAGAACTCCCTCCTCATCTGAAATCGCTCCCGCAGCCGAGACACACGAAATCCCCCTTCTACCCCTCAGCCGGAAATGAAGCTCCACGTCGCGGTGTCAAAACCGGTGGGGGTATGCTGGTAACTTACCCTACATTTCGGACAAGCGCATCCCTAAGCTTGGCTCCCCCTCCCCCTTCGCCCACCCCCCACCCGCCAAAACCCGCGAAACCCGACGCTCCTCCGTCGGCCTCCCGACCGCCGCCCAGCTGGAGACTCTTCCCCGACTGTGTCGTCCACCGCAACAGCTCGCCGTCCCTCATCCACCGCACCGGATGAGGATCCGTTGTCAATCTCGTCGTCTGGTCGGATCAGCAGCCCCGTCCTCCACCTCCAAGGAGCTGCCCTGATGTTCACCTCGTCTATCGTGCCACCTCAATCCACATAGCGCCGTCTTGACCTGCCCCACCGGAACCGCAGCACCCTCGCCAATTCCTGCGATGAAGCCGAGGCTAACTCGGTGCCACCAAGGAGGTTCTACACTCACCACTGCATTTTATCTTTTATTCGATCTCACGGGGCTGCCGGTGCTCCATACCGAGCAGACATGGCGTCTCCATCGATGGTGCCGTCGCCGGCCACATCATCCACGGCGTCTCTCCCCCCATGTCGTTGCTTCCTCGGCGTTCCACAACAGCACTAGCTGCAGCTGCTCTGGCTCTCGCTCGTGCTGCGGCTCTGTTCTTGCTGTTGGTCGCGCTCCTGCACTGCTCCTGCTTTCGTTCGTGCTGCTGCTCTGCTCTTGCTCTCGCTTGCGCTGCTGCTGCTGCTGCACGACCTCCGACAGCTACAGGAGTTGCTGCTTTAGCACTCGCTCGCGGTGCTACTGCACGACTTGCTCTCTTCTACTGCGTTCCCTGCTCGAGCGTCTGCTGATTTAGATCACTACTTCTTTGCTACTAGTGCTTGAACGCCCTAAACATCTATTGCAATGCTCTGTTACTAGTTCAATCAGTTTCGACAGTAAAATTCAGTTTCGACTGGGAAGTTCATTTCTTCAGTTAAGTTCAGAGTGAACAGTACTTACAACATCTGTCGAAGCGGCCATGGCACGGCTGATGTGTTTTACATCTAGCACTTTTTGGTGATGTATTCTACATCATCTATTGCAGATGATATTAGGGTCCCACTTCATATTAATGTTGCATATCTTGTCATGCTTCAGCCTCGTCGCCGTACACCTTAGCGGAGCTGCTCCAACGACGGAACCGTCCATCACAGCGGAGCAGTACCCTCGGCACTGTTTCCAGAGGCCTCAGATCTTCTTCCCCGCCTCCGACTGTCACACCAGCATCATCACCATCCTCCACGTCCAACCCAATGACGCTGAGGTCCACAAGGCTATGCCAAAGAGGTTGTACACTCGTCGCATCACTTTGTTTCTCCATTCCTCTATTCTTCCAATTCATGTGAGCCAAACACCCAGGTTGACTGAAATCCTATGTTTCCAAATGCTCTATTTTGCACGTGCATTCCTATCCTATTCCTGTGTTTTTCCTGTTCCTGCGTTTATAGAATCCTCCAATTCTAAGGAGCCCTTACAGATTTACTTCATTTTCAGATTGACGTCAAAGAAAACTCTGTGTGTTATGTCCTGCTCCTGCCGTGCCATCATCCACCCCACCTGAGGTGCACCATCGACAGAAGCATTCAATGCAGCAGAGATCCCCCCTGCAGACTTTCTTTCGCCACCTCAGATCATCTTCCCCGTTGCCGGCAGCCACGCCAACTGCATTACCATCATCGACTAAGCAGATGAACCTGAGGACTACACAGTTCCAAAAGAGGTCGCAGTCTTTCGTGTTTGCTTACGTTATACATCGGTTATTATTACCTGCTACTTTCTCGTTCAATCTTGAGTTTTGAATTGCCCATGGGTCTCATATCGAGCCAGCAACGAATAGTATCTGTATACTATTTGGTTCATCTGGGGTCTTCTATGTGGTTCATGTTGGGTGGGCAACAAACAATAGATGATCCATTGTCTATCTCTTTAAACTAAAGCTATAATCTACCTGCTATCATTAGTTTTGGATCCATCCACTCGTTTACTACCATCAGTCCTGATTTTTGCATGCACCCCTTAGTCCTTAAAAAATCTATCTATTTTTTTATTATGCATGTCAGATATTGTACACAATCGTACTGAACATGTAGAGAAAAAGAGAAGACCGTTGCATGCGAATATAATGTCATGCAGACGCTGCTCCATGGTGCGCGAAGTGGCCCCCCCTCTCCTGCATTTACAGATTGTATTCCATGGGAAGATAACTGTTCAGATGGAGATTCAGAAGGAGCCGACCACGCCTGTTTACCACCTGAGGTGTTTGCTCTAACCTGGCATGCTGATGTTGGTCATATCATGCATATGGCGCCTTGCATTGCTTACATTATACATCTTATATGTCATCAGCTTAGTTTAGATTTGCTTTGTGTGAATGCCACCTGTTTGGTTTCTATATCATACTCCCACCATTCCTAAATATTTGTCTTTTTAGAGATTTCAACAAGTGACTACATACGAAACAAAATGAGTGAATCTACACTCTAAAATATGTCTATATACATCCGTATGTGGTAGTCCATTTGGAATCTCTAAAAAGACAAATATTTAGGATTGGAGGGAGTATATGGGAATTATGCAATGCCATCTTCTTTAGCCAGGAATCATATACGCGAATCATGCAATGCCATCCTGTTTAGCCAGTCATCGTATATGTGAATTGTATCGTGCCATATTTTTTTCCATAATGTATTCCATTTGTGAAAAATGTTTATACATTCATCTTCTCTTCCTGTGCATCAGCCATTTGAGTCGGTCATGGGAAAATCTGGAGTGAAAACAAGGTCTTCTGAGCAGTCAGTGCTACCTGTTGATGCAGATTTCTTGTTGGGTACAGATAGCTCTTCAGAGGAGGATTCAGAGAGAGATGACCAGTCGTATCCCCCCCCCCCGAGGTGCATGCTCTAACTTGGCTGGGTTATATTGCTCATGTCATGCATATGGTGTCTTGCATTTCCATGCCATCTGCTTATATTAGACATGCTTTGTGTCAATGCCTCCTGTTTGCTTTCTGTCGTGGAATTGTCATGTCAGATGTCCTTAGTGTCAGGACATAGTCGTGAGGCCAACTCATCTATGTGGTAGCTTGAGAGGGGTTGAGCGGAATCGAGAGATGCAACACAAGACAGGGATTTAGACAGCTTCGGGCCCCAGGAAACATCATCCGGTAAAAACCCTACATGTTGTTTGAGGCTAGGTCTCATTATCATCACGAGGGAGTCGCCGTAAACCGGCTCTCCTCTTTGTGTCTAGCCCTAAGATTGTTTCTTCTTGCTTGTAGCTTGTCCCCCTTTGGGGAGCCCTGCCCCTCCTTATATATGTTGAAGGGGCGGGTTACATGTGGAGTCCTATTAGGATTAGGACTAGTCTATCTCTAATACAAACCGGATACAAGTCCTGGTCTTAACTCTTTGTAAGGTAAATATTCCATTCCTCTTAAACCGGCCCACAATAGTTGAACCGGCCTTCTAAGCCTTGGGCCTTGTCATCTGTCTGATCTGCCCACCGGGTTACTAGTGAATCATAACGACCAAGCGGATTGCTTGTAAACCGCCAAGGTCAGGACGGGTCTTCAGATAAACCGCCAAGTCCGGCCGGATTAACTTCCGGCCGGTTTACACCGCGGGGTATATCCCCGACATTAGCCCCCAGTTTAATTTGGATTTATCCATGTTAAAATGATCCATAATATAAACACAAGAACAAATTTGGCGGGTTGTGCTCCGGGTTAAGAATTCTTGTAGACCAGCACCTGATCATCCTTAAGTCCTTGTCATTCCCTCCTTCTAGAAAATCCGAATCAATAACCAGTTTCATACTCGAATTGCTGATGTTGGCCTCTCATAGAAAAATATTGTGAAGAATAATCCACTTGAATCGGTTTCCAAAATGCCGGTTTAAGAAATTTTGGTCTTGAAATACTCATATGATATTCATCCGGTTTGAAGATGTAGAACTTGCCGGTTTATCATTGCCAAAACTGTCGGGTTATAAAAACTGATAATTCCGGGTTATGATTGTTACCAACGCCGGGTTATGATTGTTGCAGACACTGGGTCAATCTGGTTTGCTCAAAACAGAGAATTTGAAAATAGTTCTTTGATAATAATATAATACCTGTAGCCCCCAAGTCTTGAGCAGAACAAAGTGATGGTTTAAGACTTGCTTCAATATCAATACTGCCACTTTTGAAGAAATCCATGTTGTTCATCCCAGTCACTAGTAAAAACTGAACACTCCATATTATGTAGCTCCCAAGTGGCGGGTCATTTATGCAATAATGCACAGGGACTTTGTAAATATGATCATGTAGATTTGAGCAATGATGTGTAGCCCCCAAGGACCGGCTCAGTAAGATAATATTGAGCTGGGACTTGATATATACTTCAATGAAAACAACATCATATGATGTAACCCCCATCATGGGCTTGAATCCACGTCCATAAGGTTAAGAGCCTTGTGCTTTACCAACTGAGCAGTGGACCCTTCAATATAATGGATTTAACTTGTGTACCTTGAGTTGTTAACAGGAGCAATTGGTAGCCCCCAAGGGCCAGCTCATTATAATGTGATGAGTAGGGTCTTCAATAATACGAGCAAAAAATGACTTTGCATTAGCCCCCAAGTGTCATGGTGCATGCTTGCAGCGACATGAGACTTGCATATTTGATGTAATCTCAACTGAAATAATGTAGCCCCCAAGTGCCGGATTGTAAGCCTACAGCAACTCGGGACTATTCCTTCCATTGTAGAATAAATCATATTCATCGATAAAATAATATCCATTGCTAAAGCGACTTTGAAAACCTCAATCATAATATTAATAACCATAATAAAAATCCAGCCATGTTGGCTATTCAAGATAATATAATCCGGTATGAAAAATTCATCCAATATCATAATGAAAATTCAGCCAAGTTTGGCTATTTGAATAATATAACCCAATGATTTATAAGCGCATGATTCCAATGGCGCAATCCAAATATATACTGGCGACTTATAGTCAAAAGCCAGGCCGGTTTAACAAACACCGGATAATTTCTCATCATATACTGGCGACTTATCGTCTTAAAGCCAGGCCGGATTAATAACCAACGGTGATTTATAATTATGCTTTGTTCAACCTGTTTCTGCATACAACAAGTTAAAGTGTCCTGTGACATTGAATCACATTGTTGGCTTACCAACTTTTTGTAGTAAGAGTGATAACCCCAATCTTGAGTAATAATAATTCCTTTCATACTTTGCCGGTTTATGATAAAACCGTACCGGGTTGTGACAAACACCGGTTTAACCATACATAATACTGGCGACTCGTAGTCAAACCAGACCGGGCGGATAGTCTCCGGATTATGATTTGATCATGTACTGACAACTTGTAATTGAAAGTCAAGCTGGGTTAATGAACACCGGTTTACTCCATAATAATATGGTAACATAAAATCAAACTGGGCAAATAGTCTCCGGATTAAGATTTGACCGTGTTCCGCCAATTTGACAGTTTTGAACCGGCTTAAAACACTTGCCGGTTTAAAAAATGCAACAAAAATCAAATAACAATTATGAAAATATGGAAGCAAAAGCAATGATAAAACCATTTGCAAAAAAGGAGGCTTTACTGAGCCGATCAGATGGTGTTACCATGGTCGGACACGACCAAGCTCCCAATTGGTGTAGCTATGGTTCAAGTCAGCAAGGTCCCCAACTGAAACCGTGGCATTATGCCGATCAAGTGGCGTGGCAATGGTTCGGGTTCGACCAAGCCCCCAAGTGACTCTGTGGCCTTAGGCCGATCAAGAGGCATGACTGGTTCAGACTTGACCATGTCCCCAAGTTATCTGGTGGCTTTCGCCTATCAAGAGGTGTTGCATTGGTTCGGACACGACCAAGCCCCCAAGTGACATAACATGGTGCTTTGAAAAGCTAACCCAAGAGGTAAACCGGAGGCCGCTTTAAGACAGAACCTCCGTGTAACCACCCATGATGTAAAAAAGAACAGAGACCCCGCTTTATGAAGCAGAAGCCCCCATGTGATCAATAATATGTTAAGCCAATAAGGCAGGATACCCATGTTTGAACCGTGCATCATGGCAGCAGGTCTTCTTCGGTAATTTTTAACTTTTTTGCAAGAGATAAATTCTTTTTGAACCGGGATATTGAACCGGATATTGAGAGCTTCAAAGCTTTCTGGGAGACATCTTTCCCTTGACCCGGATTTTAAACCGGAATCTTCATTTTCAGCCGGAAATTTTCTGACGGTCTTTAAAATCGAACTTGCGAGAAGTTAATTCCTTTTTGAACTGGACATTGCTAAACCGGATTTGGGCGCTTCAGAGCTTTGTGGGAGAACAGATTTCCCTTGAACCGGATTGTAAACCAGATATTTGAGAACTTCAATGAGACTGACTTCCCTTGAGCCGGATTTTAAACCGGAATCCTTTCTGATGACCCGGGTCTTCTTCGTTGAGCCGGGATTTTGTAACTGTCATATACTTTCTAAGCCGGAAAGTTTCTGACGGCCTTCAAATAACAGTAGCCTCCTGGACCGGGTTATCTTTCCCTCCATCGTCCTGGGGTTCTTAAATTTGCTGAAACTAGCAAGATTTGTTGAGTCATGTCATTGTAGCCCCTGAGTCTCAAGGTGACTCGAGGAGTTGGCTTGAAACTCTCCATATGTGACCGTGATATAAACCGACATGAGTTGTATATCATTGGTGTTGATAGCCCGATGTGAATCCACAGAAGATTGAGGTGACTGTGGCGGGTTATAAATGATCCCGTATGAGCTGTGTCAGCAACTCGGCCAGTGGTTCCTTCCAGCTGGCGATTTGAAGTTAACCAAATTGTAGTGGCGGCGACCTGTGCGCCTGCCCATTGAACCATCCAGTGCAAACGGCGGTTGATAATAATTTTCCTCCAATTTGAAAGAAAGCCAGGCTACCCAAGTTGTGACTTGCTCATACTTCAATAAACAGCCCATGCAGATAGGTGTGGCCCGGTATGTTGATGTAGACCAGGCTGTGAGAAATGGACGGAAAAGATGACCTCAGCATCATTGGCGGCTCAAACAGATGAACTGGCCGCGGTGTTGTAAACCGGCGCGGACGGGTGAGTTAACCACGCCGTTTTGATGTAGTGAACAACTGTCCTGCATCAACAATATTGCAGACCAAGGCAAACATAAACTGCTCCTTGACAAAAATAATATGTGCCAATAAAATATATTTTAGATGAATATCACCTGATGTGCCAGGCCGAAAATAATCCGCCATGAAATTGATGATCGCTAGGTGGAGTTGAAGCCGCTCACGGGTGAACCGGCCGCGGCGTGGTAAACCGGTGCAGACGGGTGAATCAGCCGCGATGTTTGTAAGCTGGCGCGGACATGCGAGTTGTCCATGGCGTTTGTAAAGCGGTGCGGACGGGCGAGTCGGCCGGCACATTGATGTAAACCGGCACGGACGGGCGAGTCGGCCGGCACATTGATGTAAACCGCCGCGAACGGGCGAGTCGGCCGGCACATTGATGTAAACCGGACCGCGATACGCGTGTCCGTGAAGCTGCGCGGCACTGCCGATCGTGCATCCGCGGTATGACACCACCCTTTTTCTTTTAATAGTCGTCCTGCATAAAAAATATTACAGAACGAAGTGATTGTTTTTTGACAAAAAACGATATGCGCTTAATAAAACCAATCTGGATGGATGTCACCTGGTGCATTGGTACGACAGATGATCCTAACCAATGTCCGCAGATAACCTCTGTTCTTCTTAATAGCGCAGGATTAATCCGCCTATCCTCCCACCAAGCAGGTGCCCCCAGGCAGAGGTGGCAGGCCGGCAAGTCGCTGTGGGGTCGTACGTATTTTCCTCCAGCCCGTAGTGACTCGGCAGAGGCCGCGGCCACACAGCCGTAGTAGCAAGACCCACCAGCGGAGACGGAGGCCCCGATGCAGTGCAAGATGGAGGCGGCTTGACGGCAGCAAGTACTAGCACTCGTGGCTGGCCAGATCAAAAAGAATAATTTTAAAAAACGAATCTGGACCTTGCTGTACAGAGTACTCCTTCCAAGAAATCTGCGTTTTCACGTGGAGTGATCTGACACGACGTCCAGCGGTTTGCAGCACAATTCATGTCAATCTCAGCAACACGCAACTGTGGCAGTAAAAATTGATCTTTCATCTGGATTCGACGGGACGCCCAGACACGTGCTCTCTGTAACTTGACATGCTATTCGGAACCAAAAAGCTGTAGCTTGACATGACAAGCACTAGCACTACTAGCCGGCTGATTAAAGAACTAGCTCTTGATTGGTAACGAAAGCACAAAACAATTCTGCTTAGCTTCACGTGAAGGCCCTTGGGACTTGAACAACAGCAGCAGTTGATTTTCTCAAAACAGCAAATGGGACACTGCGTACTCGGGGCTTCGAGCGTATATACGCAGCAGCAGCAACTTGCGGATCGATACGACGCGGCGTACGGCGGCTCAGCAGAAATCTTGTCGGCTTCCTTTATCAATCTGGCTTCGGTTCGTTAGGCCGCGTCGGTGATGATGCACAGGATGCCGAACCCTAGCTTCTGTCGTCTCAAACTTGTATATGCCGCTGCTGAAAAACTTTTTCAATCTTTGACTAATGAACTTCATAGTTGACGTGAATTCTTCTATGCCGGCTCTTGCTGATCCAGCAGGTCGTATCTTCTCGAACCCTAAAGAGATCCCTTCAAGAACTCAACACCACCATGCGCAGGCCCCATGGTGGGCGCCAACTGTCGTGGAATTGTCACGTCAGATGTCCTTAGTGTCAGGACTTAGTCGCGAGGCCAACGCATCTATGTGGTAGCTTGAGAGGGGCTGAGCGGAATCGAGAGATGCAACACAAGACTGGGATTTAGACAGCTTCGGGCCCCGGGAAACATCATCCGGTAAAAACCCTACATGTTGTTTGAGGCTAGGTCTCATTATCATCACGAGGGAGTCGCCGTAAACCGGCTCTCCTCTTTGTGTCTAGCCCTAAGATTGTTTCTTCTTGCTTGTAGCTTGTCCCCCTTTGGGGAGCCCTGCCCCTCCTTATATACGTTGAAGGGGTGGGTTACATGTGGAGTCCTATTAGGATTAGGACTAGTCTATCTCTAATACAAACCGGATACAAGTCCTGGTCTTAACTCTTTGTAAGGTAAATATTCCTTTCCTCTTAAACCGGCCCACAATAGTTGAACCGGCCTTCTAAGCCTTGGGCCTTGTCATCCGTCTGATCTGCCCGCCGGGTTACCAGTGAATCATAACGACCAAGCGGATTGCTTGTAAACCGCCAAGGTCAGGGCGGGTCTTTAGATAAACCGCCAAGTCCGGCCGGATTAACTTCCGGCCGGTTTACACTGCGGGGTATATCCCCGACACTTTCTGTATCAGATATGTGAATTATGCAATGCCATGTTTTTCAGCCAGTTATCATATATGTGAATTATGCACCACCGTGGAGCCAGGAAACATATATGTGAATTATCTCATGCCATCCTTTTTTTCATTATGTATTCCATATGTTGACAATCCGTGTATATTGAACTACTCTTCATGTGTATCAGCCATTTGAGCCGGTTATGAAAAAATCTGGAGTGAAAACAAGGTCTTTGGAGCAGGCAATGGTACCTGTTGAAGCATATATCTCGATGGTTGCAGGGAGGTCCTCAGAGGAGGATTCAGAGACAGATGACCAGTCCTATATCCCACCTGAGGTGCATGCTCTAAGTTGCAATGTTTATATTTCTCATATGATGCATATGGTGTCTTGCATTGCTTAGTTTAGACATCATATGCACAATATTGAATTCTATCTGCTTAGTTTACAGATCATACATGCGAGTGCCAGCTGGTTAGTACATAAATCAATTATGTCAATTATATCATGCCATCCTGTATACTTAGACAACATGTATGTCAATTATTTCATCCCAACCTATTTTAGAAAAACATCATATAGTTTTTTCATGTCATCCTGTTTAGGTACTCATCATATGTTGAATTATGCCATTATATCCTGTTAAGTTATCCATCATATATCTGAAACTGTGTCATGATATCCTATTTAGTTAGGCATCATATATGTGAAATTGTGTCATGTTGTCCTGTTTGGTTAGACAACATATATGTGAATTACCACATTTGTCTATCATACAATGTCTGTACGTTCAATTTCTTTTCTTGTTTATCAGCCATTTGAATTGGAGGGGGTGATAGCAATATCTAAGGGAGCAAAAACCCGTTCTTCACAAAAGACAGTGCTACCCGACGATGCAGATAGAACCATGGTTGTACTAGCCCACAAACTAGCCCCACCACACATAATCGAGACTCTTCTAGATTGCACACTTACACCGTTGGGCAGAGAACCAGCTACAACCCATCTAACCGCAACCCCAGCGGATAGTAACCCAGTTATAGTTGACAAAGCACCAGGTCCACCATAGAGTACCCCCAGACGAGCAGTTTGTAAAGCTACTACAGTGCCCAAAGCACGAGGACCACCACAACTAACCCAAACTCCACGTTTAAAGCAGAAGAGCAACTGTTATCAGGTCAGATTCCGTAGCTATGGTCCATAATCCTTTGTTGTTACATCACTGTATTTACTAATACCAACTACTTTCGAATTTGAAGGATCCAATTGAAACTCCAATGGCGCAATAGGTATGTTTTAAACCTATTTCTTTAACTGGATTATTGTTCTAACTTCTTGCTCTATGTTGATTTCAGTTTAAGTTGTATAAACAGTTATGTTCTCATGTGATGCACATTACAAGTGCTGCCAATGTTGTGTAGTTTCCCACACTTATATTCTGTCTATGCTGCTGTGTCTTAAAAATATATGAATTGAACTGTGTCTCTATCTTGATTAGGGAACATAAACTAGAATGATATGGACAATACAGTGACCATATTACATAGATATATGTTTGTTTCATGGTGTTATCATGTCCACCTTACTACTGAACCGGTTTACCAAAATGAGTTTCGTATACTACAAGCTAAACCTGTGATGTGTCTGCTTGTTTCTCTTGTAGTATGCAAATAGAATATTGGAGAAGAGCACCCCACTATGCAATGGTAGAGAAAGTAATGCAGATAAGGTTCAAGATAGTGAGACAACCCTATTGGTCTCCAAGAAAGGTGATAAAAAGATCTTGTAGACAGTGAGCAAACCACACAGTCCTGCGTTGACGTAGTGTTCGAGTTACTGGCCAGTACCGCTGGCACAAGCTCTTCGAACTCGCTACCTGAATCACTTCATCTTCTTCAGTCTCAGCTACAAGCTGAAAGGCATCAGTCAGCTCTGCTGCGGCAAGAAGCCAAAGGACTGAGGAAGTCCCTGCATAATTTAGATGCGTACTTTCTTGTGCAATAGCAAGCACTCGAGGATTTAAGCGCCAAAGAAGAGAAAGTTAATAACTTGCTAAGCATCTTGTCAGCATTATCGGTACCCAGGATATTGTTTCTTGAACTCTTTTGAAGTGGTTTCAGTTCTGGACTTGTTTTGCTGCGGCGTTTATATGCTGCTTTGTTCCCTATATTTGCAGTGGTGGCGAACTTTGATGCCCAGTGGATGTAATATGTGTAATAGCCGTGATAGCCTAGCATAAGTTGCTTGCTCATTTATTTCCTTGTTGTCTTGTTTATTTGTTTGCTTGTAGTCAGTGTAGTTCTTTTTCCGCGGTTTGCTAGTTGCTGCAATAACCTATTTTTTAAAACTAGGCCACAATAACCATGGGCTAATATTTACTGTAGTGACACTGGTCCTCCTACGGGCCATAGAAACAGTGGGCCTTCTACGGGCCGTAGAAATAGTAGGCCTTCTACGGGCCGTAGAAACAATGGTCCATCTATGGGCCGTAGAAACAATGGGCCTTCTACAGGCCGTATCATCAATGGGCCTTATATGGGCCGTATGATCGATTGGCCAAACATGGTCCAATAACATGTCGCATTATGGCCGTAAACGGGCTAGAGTTGGAATCGTCCGTTCATGGGCCGACCATAACGGGCCATCATTAATAGGCCGTATTTTATGACGCTATGAAAATGGCCCAACGTATTAACGGACCACAAACGGGCCGATTGTAACCACGGGCTGAATTTGGCGCACAAGCAGAAAATGACAGTAACGGGCCATAAGTAAACGAATGCTGGAAATGAGTGAGGGTGTCCTGGATTAGGGGTTATCCGGACAGCCGGACTATATACTTTGTCCGGACTATTGGAGTGTGAAGATACGAAGAGTCAAGACTCCGTCCCGTGTCCGGATGGGACTCTCCTTTACGTGCAAGACAAGCTTGGCAATCCGGATAATATATTTCCTTCCTTGTAACTGACTATGTGTAAACCCTAGCCCTCTTCGGTGTCTATATAAACCGGAGAGGTTGGTCCCTAGAAGGTCGATCATGATCACAATCATAATCATCAGAGGCTAGCTTCTAGGGTTTAGCCTCTACGATCTCATGGTAGATCTACTCTTGTACTACTTATATCATCAATATCAATCAAGCAGGAAGTAGGGTTTTACCTCCATCGAGAGGGCCTGAACCTGGGTAAACATTATGTCCCTTGCCTCCTGTTACCATCATCCTAAGACGCACAGAACAGGACCCCCTACCCGAGATCCGCCGGTTTTGACACCGACAATGAGTCCAAGAATGAATGGGCTCTGAGAAGGCCGAAAGATAACATGGGCTGGAAACGGCCCAACTGAATAATGGGCCCTTAATGCGTATAAAGTGATACACTGTTCATTACGGACCAGTTTCACCACGGGCCGTTAATGGATGTAAAGTGATACACTGTTCATTGCAGGCTAGTTTCACCAGGGGCCTTTAATAGGCCAAAAGTTACATAGGTCCTCATATGAGCCGAAAGACGTCATGGGCCATACATGGGCCAGAAGTGAAAACGGTCTGGAATCATATTGGATGGCCTAGATGACGTACTGGGCCTAATTCGGATAGGGCGTAATGGGCCTTGGGTTGGCGGGCTGTAAATGGGCTATATGCGAACAGGCCGTTAACAAGCTTTCCATGGGCCGGCACGCCACCTTTTGACCAAGTCAAACGGGCCGGCCTTTTCACAGGAATGAGCCTCTGTTGGGCTGTGCCATGTGTCGACGTATCATAGGCGCCTTCTGTCCAATGAGTGGATGACATCTGTCCCAACGATGAGCCGACACGTGTTTCCTCCAGCCAATGATGATTTTACACGTGGAAAATACCCATTGGTCGGGGCTGTTAACGGGTTATCGGATCCAAAACCTGACCGATAGCTTAATGGCGTTCCATTATGGTGGATGCCTGATGACCCGCAAGTATACGGGATAGTTGTAGCCTCTTTCGATAAGTAAGAGTGTCCAACCCAACGAGGAGCTAAAGGTAGAACAAATACTCTCTCAAGTCCTATCGGCCACTGATACGACTCTACACACGCTTAATGTTCGCTTTACCTAGAACAAGTATGAAACTAGAAGTACTTTGTAGGTGTTGTTGGATAGGTTTGCAAGATAATAAAGAGCACGTAAATATAAACTAGGGACTGTTTAGATAAAGATGCAATAAAGTAAATGTAGCGAGTGTGGAAAAGTGGTGGTAGGAGTTGTGAAATTGTCCCTAAGCATCTGACTATGTTACTATACCGGTAATCACTACTGCAATTCTATTTGAGGGAGAGGCATAAGCTAACATATCGTCCCTTACTTGAAATTATATGCACTTATAATTGGAACTCTAGCAAGCATCTGCAACTACTAAAGATTCATTGCGGTAAAACCCAACCATAGCATTAAAGCATCAACTCCCCTTTTATCCCATACGCAAACAACCTACTTACTCGGGTTTGTGTTTCAGTCACTCATGCAACCCACCATAAGCAAATCATAAACATATTGCAACCCTACAGCGGGAATCCCTCACGCTTGCGCGACACAGAGGGCACAATAGGACAGCACCAATAATAAAACATGCAACTCAAACCAATCATAGCAACTCATCAATCACCTATAGGACAACGAAAATCTACTCAGACATCATAGGAAGACAAGACATAATTGGAAAATAATATGAAGCATTAAGCACCATGTTCAAGTAGAGGGTACAACGGGTTGAGGGAGAGTGGACCGCTGAATATAGAAGGGGGAAGGTGATGGAGATGTTGGTGAAGATGACGGCAGTGTTGGTGAAGATCGCGGTGATGATGATAGCCCCCAGCAGCGTTCCGGCGCCACCGGAAGCAAGGGGGAGAGAGCCCCCCTTCTTCTTCTTCTTCCTTGACCTTCTGCCTAGATGGGAGAAGGGTTTCCCCTCTGGTCCTTGGCTCGCATGGCGTGGGAGGGGTGAGAGCACCTCCGAGACTGGATCTATCTCTCTGTTTCTGCGTTCTCAGATTCTACCCCTTCACCATTTCTTAAATATCCGGAGATCCGTAACTCCGATTGGGGTGAGTCTTTCGCCCAGATCTTTCTCATAAAATTAGCTTTCTTGCGCCATAAGAAGAGCATCAACTGCCTTACAGGTGGCCCACGAGAGCCCAAGCCGCACCCAGGGGGAGGGCGCCCCCCTGTCTTGTGGCCACCCTGGACATCGTTTCGCGTTGATTTCACTTCCAGAAAATCATAAATATTCCAAAAAAATCTCCGTCCGTTTTTATCCCGTTTGGACTCTATTTGATATTGGGTTTCTGCGAAACAAAAAACATGCAACAGACAGGAACTGGCACTGGGCACTGGATCAATATGTTAGTCCCAAAAAATAGTATAAATTTTTGCCAAAAGTATATAAAAGTTGTAGAATATTGGCATGGAACAATCAAAAATTATAGATACGACGGAGACGTATCAGCATCCCCAAGCTTAATTCCTGCTCGTCCTCGAGTAGGTAAATGATAAAAAAGATAATTTTTGATGTGGAATGCTACCTAGCATAATCTTGATCATATGTCTAATCATGGCATGAATATTAAGACATGAGTGATTCAAAGCAATAGTTTATCATTTGACATAAAAACAATAATACTTCGAGCGTACCAATAAAGCAATCATGTCTTCTCAAAACAACATGGCCAAAGAAACTTATCCCTACAAAATCATACAGTCTGGCTGTTGCTCTATCTTCATCACACAAAGTATTTAATCATGCACAACCCCGATGACAAGCCAAGAAATTGTTTCATACTTTAATAATCTCAAAGTTTTTCAACTTTCACGCAATACATGAGCATGAGCCATGGACATAGCACTATAGGTGGAATAGAATATGATGGTGGGGGTTATGTGGAGAAGACAAAAAAGGAGAAAGTCTCACATCGACTAGGTGTATCAATGGGCTATGGAGATGCCCATCAATAGATATCAATGTGAGTGAGTAGGGATTGCCATGCAACGGATGCACTAGAGCTATAAGTGTATGAAAGCTCAAACTGAAACTAAGTGGGTGTGCATCCAACTTGCTTGCTCATGAAGACCTCGGGCATTTGAGGAAGCCCTTCATCGGAATATACAAGCCAAGTTCTATAATGAAAATTCCCACAAGTATATGAAAGTGAAAGCATAGGAGACTCTCTCTATGAAGAACATGGTGCTGCTCTGAAGCACAAGTGTGGTAAAAGGATAGTAACATTGCCCCTTCTCTCTTTTTCTCTCATTTTTTTATTTTCTCTTTTTTTATTTTTTTTTATTTTTTTCTTTCTTTTTGGTGGGCTTCTTTGACCTCTTTTTTTATTTGGGCTTCTTTGGCCTCTTTTATTTTTCATGAAGTCCGGAGTCTCATCCCGACTTGTGGGGGAATCATAGTCTCCATAATCCTTTCCTCACTGTGACAATGCTCTAATAATGATGATCATCACACTTTTATTTACTTACAACTCAATATCTAGAACAAAGATATGACTCTATATGAATGCCTCCGGCGGTGTACCGGGATGTGCAATGATCTAGCATAGCAATGACATCAAAAAACAGACGAGCCATGAAAACGTCATGCTAGCTGTCTTACGATCATGCAAAGCAATATGACAATGAATGCTCAAGTCATGTATATGATGATGATGGAAGTTGCATGGCAATATATCTCGAAATGGCATTGGAAATGCCATGATAGGTAGGTATGGTGACTGTTTTGAGGAAGATATAAGGAGGCTTATGTGTGACAGAGCGTATCATATCACGGGGTTTGGATGCACTGGCAAAGTTTGCACCGACTCTCGAGGTGAGAAAGGGCAATGCACGGTACCGAAGAGGCTAGCAATGATGGAAGGGTGAGAGTGCGTATAATCCATGGACTCAACATTAGTCATAAAGAACTCATATACTTATTGCAAAAATCTACAAGCCATTGAAAACAAAGTACTATGCGCATGCTCATAGGGGGATAGATTGGTAGGAAAAGACCATCACTCATCCCCGACCGCCACTCATAAGGAAGACAATCAATAAATAAAATTGTGCTCCAACTTCATCACAAAGCGGTTCACCATACATGCATGCTTCAGGAATTCAAACCTCAACACAAGTATTTCTACTAATCCACAATCACCCACTAGCATAATTCTTGTATCACCACCTTTATATCGCAAAACTATTGCAAGGAATCAAACATATCATATTCAGCGATCTACAAGTTTATGTAGGATTTTATGACTAACCATGTGAATGACCAATTCCTGTCATCTCTCTAAATAGATATAAGTGAAGCAAGAGAGTTTAATTATTTCTACAAAAGATATGCCCACACTCTAACAAATATAAGTGAAGCAAAAGAGCATTCTACAAATGGCGGTTTTCTATGTGAAGAGAAACAGGCAATCCAAACTTCAAATGATATATGCGAAGAACATGAAGCATTCTATAAAGCCATACTCAAAAGATTTAAGTGAAGTGCAATGAGAATTCTATAAATCAACCAAGGACTATCTCATACCAGCATGGTGCATAAAATAAAAATGAAAACTAAATGCAAAATACGCTCTAAGACTTGCACATAATGCATGAACGAAACGAATTCGAAAACATACCGATACTTGTTGAAGAAAGAGGGGATGCCTTCCAGGGCATCTCCAAGCTTAGACACTTGAGTCTCCTTGAATATTTACTTGGGGTGCCTCGGGCATCCCCAAGCTTGAGCTCTTACCTCTCTTCCTTTGCCTCATATTGAGACCTCCTCGTTTAGACACTTCATCCACACAAAACTTGAACAGAAAACTTGGTAAGATCCGTTAGTATAATAAAGCAAATCACCACTCTAAGTACTGTAGCAAACCAATTAAAATATTGTTTTTACATTGTGTCTACTGTAATATATCTTTTTCATGGCTTAATCCACTAATATAAATTGATAGATTCATCAAAAAAAGCAAACTATGCATCAAAAACAGAATCTGTCAAAAACAGAACAGTCTGTAGCAATCTGAACATCCACCATACTTATGTTATACCAAAAATTCTACCAAAATTAGGAACAATAAAAAAGTTGTATATAAAGACATTGCAGAAGGAATCAGAACCATTTGACGTTTATGTTAAAAATGTAAAATCGCGCACTACAGACAAAGTTTCTGTCCTGCACCGTACAAACCAACAAGCAATGTAAACATCCTAAAGGCAAACCTTGGCACATTATTTTTATAATACAATGGAATTGTACAAGGGGATAATTATTTTTGATGAAAAATTTTTAGGTTCCCCTCTTTATTTTAGGTTGTCTCCCTGGCAGCGCTTTCTTTAAAGCCATTAAGCTAGGCATATAGTGCTCAAGTAATGAATCCACCTGGATCCCAAGGTATATCAAAGCCAATTTTAATTAACAATGATTTGTAATTTAGGTGCGAGCACAAAGTATCATATACCATGCAACAACGAAGTCTAACTCTCTTCCTATGCATCGGCATGCCATAAGAGAACAATTCATGCACACATAGTAAAGGCCAATGCATAGTATAAGCAGTTTCTTGCAATTTCATAGTATGGGAAACATAGAGAGGTGGAGAAATAGTTCCTCTCTCATAATAATTGCAAGTAGTAGCAACAAGCACATGCATATTACATTCATCAAAATCATCATGTGCAATGGTAAAAGGCAACCCATCAATATAATCCTTAATAAGCACAAACTTCTTCGATATAGTGTAGTTTGGAGAATTCAAAAAGATAATAGGACTATCATGCGTGGGTGCAATAGCAACAATTTCATGTTTAACATAAGGAACTATAGCAAGTTCATCTCAATAAGCATAATTCATATTGGCATCTTGGCCACAAGCATAGCAAGCATCATCAAAAAGGGATATTTCAAGAGAACCAACGAGATCATAGCAATCATCATAGCAATCATCCTTCGGTAAGCACGAAGGGGAATTAAACAATGTATGAGTTGAAGAGTTACTCTCATTAGAAGGTGGGCACGGGTAGCTAATCCGCTCTTCCTCCTTTTGTTCTTCGCTCTCCTCATCATCTTTTCCATCAAATGAGCTCACAGTTTCATCAATTTCTTCTTCCATAGCTTCCTGCAAAATATTAGTCTCTTCTTGGACAGCGGAGAAGTCCTCAGTATATGGTTTAACATAGGCATTAGAAGCATAATTATCATAACAATATTGAAATATGGCAAAATTTTCAGATTTGTAAAGAGTAGCATCATACTTTTCAATCAAAGAGGCAATATCATAAGCACCTTTAAAAGCAACAAATTCTTCAATTTGTTGAACATCATAGTAATTGTAAACACCCTTTGCATACGAAGATACGATTCCATTATCACTAAACAAGAATTGATAGGGTAGGTGTTTCTGAGGGTCTTCAGAACAACAAGTAAACTCATATAATTCACATAAATTCCAATCATAGCATTGCAAACGTTGAATTTGATCCCATAATAGTTTCCCTTTTTCAGATATACGGTGTCGCACAAAACAAGCATGCTCATCTAAAGATTTGCCCTTGCTAAACTAGTGGGGGTTTCTGCACGAGCACAAAGGGATCAAAGATGATCCAAGTTAAAAGCTAATTTCCTTCAACCACTGGTTCAGTAGGTACAACTAATTTTTTGGTATTTTGCATTTCCTTCCCATAGCTAAAGATAGAAAACAACTAAGAACAGCAAATAAGAATTACTTAGTGATAAAGCAAACAAGCACACACGAGAATATTCACCCCACGCTATAACTCCCCGGCAACGGCGCCAGAAAAAGGTCTTGATGACGCGCAAGTATACGGGATAGTTGTAGGCTCTTTCGATAAGTAAGAGTGTCGAACCCAATGAGGAGCTAAAGGTAGAACAAATATTCTCTCAAGTCCTATCGGCCACTGATACGACTCTACGCACGCTTAATGTTCGCTTTACCTAGAACAAGTATGAAACTAGAAGTACTTTGTAGGTGTTGTTGGATAGGTTTGCAAGATAATAAAGAGCACGTAAATATAAACTAGGGGCTGTTTAGATAAAGATGCAATAAAGTAAATATAGCGAGTGTGGAAAAGTGGTGGTAGGAGTTGTGAAATTGTCCCTAAGCAACTGACTATGTTACTAGACCGGTAATCACTATTGCAATTCTATTTGAGGGAGAGGCATAAGCTAACATATCATCGCTTACTTGGAATTCTATGCACTTATGATTGGAACTCTAGCAAGCATCCGCAACTTTTAAAGATTCATTAAGGTAAAACCCAACCATAGCATTAAAGCAACAACTCCCCTTTTATCCCATACGCAAACAACCTACTTACTCGGGTTTGTGTTTCAGTCACTCACGCAACCCACCATAAGCAAATCATAAACATATTGCAAACCCTACAGCGGGAATACTCACGCTTGTGCGACACGGAGGGCACAATAGGATAGCACCAATAATGAAACATGCAACTCAAACCAATCATAGCAATTCATCAATCACCGATAGGACAACGAAAATCTACTCAGACATCATAGGATGGCAACACATCATTGGAAAATAATATGAAGCATTAAGCACCATGTTCAAGTAGAGGGTACAGTGGGTTGCGGGAGAGTGGACCGCTGAATATAGAAGGGAGAAGGTGATGGAGATGTTGGTCAAGATGACGGCGGTGTTGGTGATGATCGCGGTGATGGTGATGCCCCCCTGCGGCGTTTCGGCGCCACCGGAAGCAAGGGGGAGAGAGCCCCCCTTCTTCTTCTTCTTCCTTGACCTTCTCCCTAGATGGGAGAAGTGTTTCCCCTATAGTCCTTGGCTCCCATGGCGTGGGAGGGGCGAGAGCCCCTCCGAGATTGGATCTATCTCTCTGTTTCTGCATTCTCAGATTCTACCCCTTCACCCTTTCTTAAATATCCGGAGATCCGTAACTCTGATTCGGGTGAATCTTTCGCCCAAATCTTTCTCAAAAAATTAGCTTTCTTCCGCCAGAAGAAGAGCGTCAACCGCCTTACGTGTGGCCCACGAGATCCCAGGTCGCGCCCAGGGGGGAGGGTGCACCCCCCTGTCTCGTGGCCACCCTCGACACCGTTTTGCGTTGATTTTACTTCCAAAAAATCATAATTATTCCAAAAAAAAATCTCCATCCATTTTTATCCCATTTGGACCCCGTTTGATATTGGGTTTCTGCGAAACAAAAAACATGCAACAGACAGGAACTCGCACTGGGCACTGGATATGTTAGTCCCAAAAAATAGTATAAAAAGTCGCCAAAAGTATATAAAAGTGGTAGAATATTGGCATGGAACAATCAAAAATTATAGATACGACGGAGGCGTATCAATGCGACGTGTCGGTCACCCTCGACGAAAGCACTTCTGTGACGCGTGATTTATCGTCATGGAAGTGGACACTTCTGTGATGATAATGTTGGTAATGTCATGGAACACTTCTACGACAGCATAGGTATGACTATCTTGATTCTGTCATAAAATCGTCATGGATGTACATGCATGACAAAAAATGAGAACTACTGTGACAAACACGTATCATCACGGATGTGTGATTTTTTTGTAGTGGTAGGAAAGGGGGGCGCCCCCCCCCTTCCTTGTCCTATTCGTACTCAAGGGGAGGGGGCGTGCGGCCTGCCCTGGCTGCCCCTCTCTCTCCCCACTAAGGCCCATCGAGGCCCATTAGTTCCCTCGGGGAGTTCCGGTAACCCTCTAGCACTCCGGTTTTATGTGAAACTTCTCCGGAACACTTCTGGTGTCCGAATATAGTCGTCCAATATATCAATCTTTATGTCTCAGTCATTTCAAGACTCCTCGTCATGTCCGTGATCATATCCTGGACTCCTAACAACCTTCGGTATGACAATTAACATAAACTCATAATACCAATCTTCATCGAACGTTAAGCGTGCGGACCCTACGGGTTGGAGAACTATATAGACATGACTGAGACATGTCTCCGGTCAATAACCAATAGCGGAACCTGGATGCTCATATTGGTTCCTACATATTCTACGAATATCTTTATTGGTCAAAGCGCATAACAACATACGTAGTTACTTGCCCGAGATTCGATCGTCAGTATCTCAATACCTAGTTCAATCTTGTTAACGACAAGTCTCTTTACTCGTTCTATAATACTTCATCCCATAACTAACTCAATAGTCATAATGCTTGCAAGGCTTATAGTGACGAGTATTACTGAGAGGGCCCAGAGATACCTCTCCGAAACACGGAGTGACAAAGCACCTTTATTAATCACCCACTTATATTATGACGTTTGGTAGCACACAAAGTGTTCCTCCGGTATTCGGGAGTTGCACAATCTCATAGTGTGAGGAACTGTATAAGTCATGAAGAAAGCAGTAGCAATGAAACTGACACAATCATAATGCTAAGCTAACGGATGGGTCATGTCCATCACATCATTCTCCTAATTTTGTGATCCCGTTTATCAAATGACAACACATGTCTATGGTCAGGAAACATAACCATCTTTCATTAACAAGCTAGTCAAGTAGAGGCATACTAGGGACTATATGTTTTGTCTATGTATTCACACATGTACTAAGTTTTCGTTTAATACAATTCTAGCATGAATAATGAACATTTATCATGAATTAAGGAAATAAATAATAACTTTATTATTGCCTCTAGAGCATATTTCCTTCAGTCTCCCACTTGCACTAGAGTCAATAATCTAGATTACATAGTAATGATTCTAACACCCATGGAGCGTTGGTGTTGATCATGTTTTGCTCGTGGAAGAGGCTTAGTCAACGGGTCTGCAACATTCAGGTCCGTGTGTATCTTGCAAATCTCTATGCCCCTTCCGACACTTGATGACAGATGTAATTGAAGCGTCTCTTGATGTGCTTGGTTCTCTTGTGAAATCTGGATTCCTTTGCCAAGGCAATTGCACCAGTATTGTCACAAAAGATTTTCATTGGACCCGATGCACTAGGTGTGACACCTATATTGGATATGAACTCCTTCATTTGCTGCTTCTGAAGCAGCAATGTACTCCGCTTCACACGTAGATCCCGCCACGATGCTCTGCTTGGAACTGCACCAACTAACAGCTCCTCCATTTAATAAAAATACATATCTGGTTTGCGACTTAGAGTCATCCGGATCAGTGTCAAAGCTTGCATCGACGTAACCGTTTACGACGAGCTCTTTTTCACCTCCATAAACGAGAAACATATTCTTAGTCCTTTTCAGGTATTTCAGGATGTTCTTGACCGCTGTCCAGTGTTCCTCTCCGGGATTAATTTGGTACCTCCCTGCTATGCTTATAGCAAGAAATATGTCAGGTCTGGTACACAACACTGCATACATGATAGAACGTATGGCTGAAGCATAGGGAATGACTTTCATTTTCTCCCTATCTTCTGCAGTGGTCGGGCATTGAGTCTGACTCAACTTCACACCTTGTAATACAGGCAAGAACCCTTTCTTTGACTCATCCATTTTGAACTTCTTCAAAACCTTATCTAGGTATGTGCTTCATGAAAGTCCAATTAAGCATCTTGGTCTATCTCTACAGATCATGATGCCCAATATGTAAGTAGCTTCATCGAGATCATTCATGGAAAAACACTTATTCAGGTATCCCTTTATGCTATCCAGAAAATCTATATCATTTCCAATCAACACTATGTCATCCACATTTAATATCAGAAATGCTACACAGCTCCCACTCACTTTCTTGTAAATACAGGCTTCTCCAAAAGTGTGTTTAAAATCATATGCTTTGATCACACTATAAAAACGTTCATTCCAACTCCGAGAGGCTTGCATCAGTCCATGAATGGATCGCTGGAGCTTGCACACTTTTTTAGCACCTTTTGGATCGACAAAACCTTCTGGTTGCATCATATACCACTCTTCGTCCAGAAATCCTTTCAGGAATGTAGTTTTGACATCCATCTAACAAATTTCATAATCATAAAATGCGGAAATTGCTAACATGATTCGGACAGACTTAAGCATCGCTATGGGTGAGAAAGTCTCATCATAGTCAACTCCTTGAACATGTCAAAAACCTTTCACAACAAGTCGAGCTTTGTAAACAGTAACATTACCATCTCCGTCGGTCTTCTTCTTAAAGATCCATTTATTTTCTATGGCTTGCCGATCACCGGCCAAGTCCACCAAATTCCACACTTTGTTCTCATACATGGATCCCATCTTAGATTTCATGGCCTCAAGCCATTTTGCGGAATCTGGTTCGTATGTTCATCATGGTCTAGTAACATGAATTGCAGAACAAGATTACCGTACCACTCTAGTGCGGATCTTACTCTAGAAGACCTATGAAGTTTGGTAGTCACTTGATTTGAAGTTTCATGATCATCATCATTAGCTTCCCGACTAATTGGTGTAGGAATCACTGGAACTAATTTCTTTGATGAACTACTTTCCAATAAGGGAGAAGGTACAACTACCTCATCAAGTTCTACTTTCCTCCCACTCACTTCTTTCGAGAGAAACTCCTTCTCTAGAAAGGATCCATTCTTAGCAACAAAATTTTTGCCTTCGGATCTGTGACAGAAGGTTTACCCAACAGTTTCCTTTGGGTATCCTATGAAGACGCACTTCTCCGATTTGGGTTCGAGCTTATCAGGTTGAAGCTTTTTCACATAAGCATTGCAGCCCCAAACTTTAAGAAACGACAACTTTGGTTTCTTGCCAAACCACAGTTCATAAGGCGTCGTCTCAACGGATTTTGATGGTGCCCTATTTAAAGTGAATGCAGCCATCTCTAAAGCATAACCCCAAAACGATAGCGGTAAATCAGTAAGAGACATCATAGATTGCACCATATCTAGTAAAGTATGGTTATGACGTTTGGACACACCATTTCGCTGTGGTGTTCCAGGTGGCGTTAATTGTGAAACTATCCCATGTTGTTCAAATGAAGACCAAACTCATAACTCAAATATTCTCCTCCAGGATCAGATCGTAGAAACTTTATTTTCTTGTTATGATGATTTTCCACTTCACTCTGAAATTCTTTGAACTTTTCAAATGTTTTAGACTTATGTTTCATCAAGTAGATATAACCATATCTGCTCAAATCATCTGTGAAGGTAAGAAAATAACGATACACACCACGAGCCTCAATACTCATTGGACCGCATACATTGGTATGTATTATTTCCAACAAGTCAATAGCTCGTTCCATTGTTCCAGAGAACGGAGTTTTTGTCATCTTGCCCATAAGGCACGGTTAGCAAGCACCAAGTGATTCATAATCAAGTTGCATTATCATTATTGAACTTATATCTTTTGGCTTCAATACTATGAATATGTGTATCATTACTATCGAGATTCAGTAAAAATAGACCACTCATCAAGGGTGCATGACCATAAAAGATTGGATTCATATAAATAGAACAACCATTATTATCTGATTTAAATGAATAACCATCTCACATTAAACAAGATCAAGATATAATGTTCATGCTCAACGCTGGCACCAAATAACAATTATTTAGGTCTAAAACTAATCCTGATGGTAGATGTAGAGGTAGTGTGCCGACCGCGATTAGATCAACTTTGGAACCATTTCCAACGCGCATCGTCACCTCGTCCTTAGTCAATCTTCGCTTAATCCGTAGCCCCTATTTCGAGTTGCAAATATGAGCAACAGAACCAATATCAAATACCCAGGCGCTACTGCAAGCATTAGTTATGTACACATCAACAATATGTATATCAAATATACCTTTCACTTTTCCATCCTTCTTATCCGCCAAATACTTGGGGCAGTTTCGCTTCTAGTTACCAGTCCCTTTGCAGTAGAAGCACTCAGTTTCAAGCTTAGGTCCAGACTTGGGTTTCTTCTCTTGAGCAGCAACCTTTTTGCCGTTCTTCTTGAAGTTCCCATTCTTCCCTTTGCCCTTTTTCTGGAAACTAGTGGTCTTGTTCACCATGAACACTTGATGCTCATTTTTGATTTCTACCTCCGTAGCCTTTAGCATTGCGAAGAGCTTGGGAATAGTTTTGGTCATCCCTTCCCTTGCATATTATAGTTCATCATGAAGCCTTTATAGCTTGGTGGCAGTGATTGAAGAACTCTATCATTGACACAATCAACTGGAAGATCAACTCCCAGCTACGTCAAGTGATTATGGTACCCAGACATTCTGAGTATGTGTTCACTGACAGAACTATTATCCTCCATTTTGCAGCTATAAAACTTGTTCGAGACTTCATATCTCTCAACTCGGGCATTTGCTTGCAATATTAACTTCAACTCCTGGAACATCTCATATGCTCCATGACGTTCAAAACGTCTTTGAAGTCCCGATTCTAAGCCGTAAAGCATGGCACACTGAACTCTCGAGTAGTCATCAGCTTTGCTCTGCCAGACGTTCTTAACGTCATTAGTGGCAGGACTGGCACCCAGCGGTGCTTACAGGACGTAATTCTTGTGTGCAGCAATGATGATAATCCTCAAGTTACGGACCCAGTCCGTATAGTTGCTGCCATCATCCTTCAACTTAGCTTTCTCCAGGAACGCATTAAAATTCAAAGGAACGATAGCACGGGCCATTGATCTACAACAACATAGATATGCAAAATACTATCAGGTACTAAGTTCATGATAAATTAAAGTTCAATTAATCATATTACTCCCTCCGTCTCAAAATAAGTGCCTTGATCTTAGTACAAATTTGTACTAGAGCTAGTACAAAGTTGACACACTTATTTTGGGATGGAGGGAGTACGTACTCCCTCTTAGATAGACACCCCTCTAATCATCTAAGTGATCACGTGATCCAAATCAACTAAACCATGTCCGATCATCACATGAGATGGAGTAGTTTTCAATGGTGAACATCACTATGTTGATCATATCTATTATATGATTCACGCTCGACCTTTCGGTATCAGTGTTCCGAGGCCATATCTGCATATGCTAGGCTCATCAAGTTTAACCCGAGTATTCTGCGTGTGGAAATCTGGCTTGCACCGGTTGTATGTGAACGTAGAGCTTATCACACCTAATCATCACGTGGTGTCTCGGCACGACAAACTGTAGCAACAGTGCATACTCAGGGAGAACACTTATACCTTGAAGTTTTGTAAGGGATCATCTTATAATGCTACTGACGTTCTAAGCAAAATAAGATGCATAAAAGATAAACATCACATGCAATCAAAATATGTGACATGATATGGCCATCATCATCTTGTGCTCATGATCTCCATCACCGAAGCATCATCATGATCTCCATCGTCACTGGCTAGCATCGTTGTCGTCTCGCCAACTATTGTTACTATGACTATCGCTACCGCTTAATAATAAAGTAAAACAATTACATGAAGATTGCATTACATACAATAAAGCGCCAACCATATGGCTCCTGCCAGTTGCAGATAACTTTGTTACAAAACATGATCATCTCATACAACAAATTACATCACATCATGCCTTGACCATATCACATCACAACAAGCCCTACAAAAACAAGTTAGACGTCCTCTACTTTGTTGTTGCAAATTTTACGTGGCTGCTATGGGCTTCTAGCAAGAACTGTTCTTATGTACGCATCAAACCACAATGATTTTTCGTCAAGTGTGTTGTTTTAACCTTCAACAAGGACCGGGCGTAGCCACACTCGATTCAACTAAAGTTGGAGAAATGGACACTCACTAGCCACCTATGTGCGAAGCACGTCGGTAGAACTAGTCTCGCGTAAGCGTACGTGTAATATCGGTCTGAGCCGCTTCATCCAACAATACCGCCGAATAAAAGTATGACATGCTGGTAAGTAGTATGACTATTATCGCCCACAACTCTTTGTGTTCTACTCGTGCATATAACATGTATGCATAGACCTGGCTCGGATGCCACTGTTGGGGAACGCAATAATTTCAAAAAAATTCCTAAGGTCACACAAGATATATCTATGTGATGCAAAGCAACGCGAGGGGAGAGTGTTGTCTATGTACCCTCGTAGACCAAAGCGGAAGCTTTATGACAATGCGGATGATGTAGTCGTACGTCTTAACGATCTGATCGATCCTAGCACCGAAGGTTTGGCACCTCCACGATCTGCACATGTTCAGCTCGATGACGTCCCACAAACTCTAGATCCAGCTGAGGTCGAAAGACACTTTCATCAGCACGATGGCATGGTGACAGTGATGATGAAGTTACTGGCGCAGGGCTTCGCCTAAGCACTACGATGATATGACCGAGGTC